>NC_064931.1:549161806-549461979 GCF_023897955.1 Schistocerca gregaria
GTGTCGAAATTGTGACAGCTGCTTTTTCTGAAGAGTAATGCTGTTAAATGCTGTTACCGCCTCGAAAGACGCTATAGTTTGACTAACTATCGGCGCATATAATCAGGGTCCGACGCGACCGACGCTCCATGTCAGAGGTCTGCAGGTATTAGTCTTTCCATAGTCCACCACATCACGGATATGCCGTATTCGAGTAACTGCCGCCACTGGTTGGAAGAAAACGTAAGCGACCTCCACGAACAAAAATGAAAGCAAAAAAATACCATCCAGTCCCACCCTCACATATCAGTTGTTCAATCTTAGAATATGCTATAAGCTCAGACCTTAATGAAGTACATCGAACAGAACTACATCCTGAAAGCCCATCTAGCGTGGATTCCAAACATATTTGTCGTGTGAAAATCAACTGGCACTTTTCTCATGTGATATCGTCTAAGTTACTGATCAGTGCAATCAGGTGAATCTGTTACCTAGTTTCGGAAAAGCAATTTGAGCACTACCACACCAGTGCTATTATAAGTAGGCTGTTTAGGTTTTTATGTTGTTAACGCCACGTAGCGCTCTGTATGAAAATCACTGGCTGCGCTGTGTGCAGTCTGTGGCTGGTTGGCATTGTTGTAATATTTGCTGTTGTAGTGTTGGGCAGTTGGATGTGAACAGCGAGTAGCGTCGCGCAGTTGGAGGTGAGCCGCCAGCAGTGCTGGATGTGGGGAGTGAAATGGCGGAGTTATCATGAACTTATATATATAATGACTTTTGGACACTATTAAGGTAAATACATTGTTTGTTCTCTATCAAAATCTTTCATTTGGTAACTATGCCTATCAGTAGTTAGTGCCTTCAGTAGTTAGAATCTTTTATTTAGCTGGCAGTACTGACGCTCGCTGTATTGCAGTAGTTCGAATAATAAAGATTTTTGTGAGTTAAGTGATTCGTGAAAGGTATAGGTTAATGTTAGTCAGGGCCATTCTTTTGTAGGGATTATTGAAAGTCAGATTGCGTTGCGCTAAAGATATTGTGTGTCAGTTTAGTGTTGATCATAATAAGTAAAGAGAGTAATGTCTGAGTACGTTCAGTTTTGCTCAGCTGTTTGAAAATCACATAACGTGGAGGTTTATCAGCACAGTAATTCATTAATTTTACCAAGGGGACGTTTCACTTTTAAAGAAAGTAGGATCAGATGGGGATCGAACAAACGAAATTTTTGTCGCTAAAAATGACATGGCATATTATCTTGGCTGAAAAGCTACCAACAAACTTGAATGTACCGTCAGACGTGCACCACGGAACTCCATTAGGATGATATATGTTAATAAAAGAATACATTGTCCGTTGCAGACTGTGTTGTGGTATATTTCAATCATGCTATTAGCTAATTTCGACGATGAGCCATTATCAAGCACCTGAAATAAAGCAATGTGGAAAAGCGTCACATATCAGCATAGATCGTCACGTATTAATAAAGCATTTTATAACTCACATTAACGTAAGAAGATTTAGAGGGCAACAATGTTACTTTTATTTGCTATGCCATGGATTACATATCGTGGTCATCACACTGTTTTATGTCACATACATAAAACAAAAAGCCGTTCTCCATCGTAACATACTTTAAGTGCTGCAGCCTCACAACTAAAACAACTATTACGATGTTGTCAAAGATGCACTTATTTCCAGGCATTATAAACACATCTATAGCAATGTAAAATTTCATAATTTAGTTACGTTTACTGCTTGCGTGTCAGACTTAGTTGCAGTATTGTGTACTCCGGTAAATGGTGTCCAAATATTAATTAAGGGCACATAAACGCTTTACAGTAAATTAGAATCATATATGAGAGTATGGATATGATGAAATATTGACAGAGAAAGAATCTGTTTATTACCGGCGTGCTACAGTTAGCAAAAATACTGTAACGTAGTTCACCAGTGACTTACGGTTACATATATATATATAAGGAGACCAGTTCGTTGTGCTATTGTGTGGCGTCATAGTCTCCGTTTCCAACCATCCTATTTTATAGATATCCTTAATTTTTTAATGTCATGGGTTTTCGGTATTTTGTTTTTATTTTCAACTAGTCCTTGATGTTTCTACACTTTTCTGGTTTAATTTATATTATGATGACAGATTACACTTGACGTCATCAAGTACATGGTGTACTCAAATTTCAATCCCACATTTCTTACCAAAGGTGGCATTTATGTACCACACTGCCATACATTTTACATCAGTTCTTACATATTAAAAGAGCTTTTAATTTTTGACACCTTTTTACTTTACAAAAATGTTTGAATGTTGCGTGATTCAATTGCTTCTTTCGTTTAGTAAGTAGTTTGTACTAGCCAATATTCTTACTTGATGTATATTATTGAATAACTTTACCTGTATTTTACACCTTTTTTGCCTGATTACCTTACATTCTTCTGCAAATAATTTTTGTTAACATGTACTTGCTGCATATATGATAGGTGTGCGTGTTTTCGGGTTGTACATTTTGACACCTGTAATGTCCAATAACGAGTAGTTTTGCGGTGTTCCTCTTTTAGTTTCTACCATTTATCGGTTTAAAAAAAATACAAGGCGTGGAGATAAAAATATATTTGCTACAATTTGACCTGTGTACGACGATTTCACGGTTTCGTGATATATTAATGTAACCTAAAAAGAAAAGAAAACCAAAATAATGAAAATAAAACTTAAGAAAAATCCTCCATAAGGAATGTGATTAAGTTGATCTCTGTGTGCAATCTTCACACACTGATGACCTACTCTAATGTTTGCTGTAGTCCATACTTTTATTTGATGCATGTCTTGGAATTATTTTTACCTTTATTTTCCAGACATTGCTACTTGGTTCCATGTGTTTTCATTTGCGGTATGCGGTTTGTGCTATGTCTTTTGCTTAATGTAAGAGACATATATATCGTTGCAAGAAGGATATTTTATCGTTTTCCAATCTACAATATTGTTGCGAGGAATTTTTAGTATAGTCATAGACCTATATCTTTATTGGTTCCTGTTATCACTTCCTACCCATCTTGGTGTAATAAAAGGCAGACCTATAGTCACAGATTTGCTCGTCAGAAACTGTCACCAGGTTCCACTGATCTATCAGGGATAATATAGCTATTTATTTTTTTTAAATTGTATTTTTATGCATCATTCATCTGTACAATATGTCAATAAGCTGGTCTCTGTATATCTGTATGTTACCTGAACTTACTGATGACATACGTCACAATATTTTCGTTAACTCTAGCACGCCAGTAATAAAGATATTCTTCTACTGTCAATATTTCGTGATTCATACATTCATATATTATGTACTGTAAAGAATATGTATCTGTACTTAAGTGACCTTTGGCCACTGATTACCGAGTACACAATACTTTAACCAAGTCTAGTTCGCCAGCAGTAAATACAATGTAACTACATATAGCTCTCGATAGGTTTACAGTGTTTGGAAATAGGTGCATCTTTGACAGCATCGTAACAGCTGTTTTAGTTGCCAGGCTGTAGCACTTAGAGTATGTTACGAGGGAGTACGACTTCTGGTTTTATGTACGTGACATATAAGAATGCGATGAGCACGAATGTAATGCATGACACAGCAAACGTTAGTAATGTTATTGCACAGTGAATCTGTTATTGAATGCTTGATTTTGCCGGCCGGGATGGCCGAGCGGTTCTAGGCGCTACAGTTTGGAACCGCGCAACCGCTACGGTCGAAGGTTCGAATCCTGCCTCGGGCATGGCTGAGTGTGATGTCCTTAGGTTAGTTAGGTTTAAGTAGTTCTAAGTTCTAGGGGACTGATGACCTTAGAAGTTAAGTCCCATAGTGCTCAGAGCCAATGGTGTGGTATCACGGAGCTGGCCAATGGCTGCGAAAGTGGTAAGTAACTTGAAGAAATAATCCCAGAAAACAACTACGAACACCAATATATTCACCAAAGTACATTATGGGTGCAACTCGCTAACTGCGAATGCTAAAACTCCGGAACTAAACTGTGACTTAAACGAACTAGGTACTCTTCCAGCTCGGCTCGATGATTCCGTTGCTGGCTCATGCTTACCACTCTTTGACAGAATAAGTGTGGAAGATAGCTGCAGTAGCGGCTGGAAATTTTAGGTTCAGCTTGACCTCTGTACTCTGCTGTAAGTTGGAGACATCTTTCTATGTGATATGTTGTGACAACCTGGAGAAAGTCAGTTCTTCATTGTCCCTGTGGCAAGTGTATTCATCGATAACATGGCAGGAAGTGTACTCTTTTATGTTCCTGCGGCAAGTGTTTTCTCACAATACTTCCTGAAACATAGCTGGTTTTGCCAGCGTAGGAAGCGCTCCTCCTGACTTCAGCAGACTATGCAAGTTGCTACTAATAATAATTTAATAAAAATGTTTAAGTAATTCGTAAGCTCACGGATTTTGTCGTGGTTAACCACTAATGGTGCAGAATGAGAAGATAGACATAAAATCTATCTCTTTACAAGACAGATTTCCAGCCCCAGTCAGCCAATGTCTGCACGTAGCTAAGTGTGGGAAAACGAGCCTAGTCCTTTTTATTCAGATTTAAACTAACATCCCTTTGTGATGAGGCCACGTACAATGGCCGATCCCACGGTCTCAACTTCTGAACCATTCACCTGGCTTTTTCAGCTCTTTATCTCACTAAAAACGATCCCTTCTAGCATCTAGCACAATGCCGTTTTATAGACTGTACTCCACTTTCTTATTCCTGCTGTGCAGACACAGGGCACTTTGAAATTCTAGTTTTATGCCTGCTTAGGGGCTGCTTTCAGGGCCGAGCAAGTTTATGTTACAGTGGTCATTCTAGTCAATTTCCCTTCAGCGGGCCGTCTAAAGAAAATGACTGTAGAAAACGAACGTTCCACTGACTATAATAATAAGGGGAAGAAAGACCGAAGTAATCAGAATTACAGTCATTCGCAGTAGCGAATATTTTCTGCATTTAAGCGTTAAGGAATCTACTTTACTGACTATTGGGATGTGCATCTTATGTTATAAATTGGCTAGCATGACAGTTAGGGCATAACCTGCCACATAATGTGATCTCCTTGTCGTTCTCAAAGTGGATGTAAATGAGATTGGGCTGAGATTAATTTGTAGCCCAAGCTCAAGTGGACTTGACTGCTCACTGCCCACAGTAAGACACTGGAAGGAGAGAAACTACTTATTTCTGTTTGGACGCGGAATCATTTAAAAAGAAACTAGCGTTGTAGAAGGACACATTATGACACACAGTCCAGTTTCCTAACCTCACTGGTGTTAAAGAAGACGCGAGGTCTGAAGAATACATTGAGGCTTGAAAGAACTGCGAGGACAGTTTCCCAAACGATTTGAGGACACTGTCAATTTTACACCTGTTTTCGAAACCTTTTGCCGTTACAGTTGAAAGCGCCCCTGTGCATGTGCAGGTGTAACCGGTTGATCTGCAACTGTAATTCCCGTATTAAAGGCAAACTCCTTTAACGTTAAAACTATCCAGGATGTCTACATTGATTTGCTCTGGTAGATTCATCACGTCTCCATGATGCGGTTGTAAAGTTGTTACTATATTTCGACTAACATATGTGAGTGAAGGACGTTTTCTCGACTATGAAACTAAATAAGTCACGATTACGTGGCAACTTGAGTCCAAAAATCCGTGCAATTATACCTATGGTCTGGGATCGATTCCCTCTTCTGTCAATGATTTTAGATAGTGAGAGAAAGATTCCATTCTCTTCTGCCTACACCAAGTGAAGAAAATGTAATGGCAGTGTGGTCTGAAATTCACATTAAACATGATATTCCTTCTCTGCCAAGTAGACGTTAGGTTGAACCACAATAAAGTCTGGAGTAGCGACATGTAGAAACTCTATCACGAGTAACATTTATTCTTCTTTTATCTGAGCTTCTGTATGTCGATAAGATTAGTTCTGAACTGAGAATGCAGCTCAGACCGCCCTTAACGCGGAATTTGATGCCTTCGTGGCAATACAGCTCGGCTACAATTTGTTGTTTGTTCAAAACTGCAGATTCCTCAACATCTCCACATATTACGTGTGAATGGGTTCGAATCCTGGCCCGGCACTAAATATTTCATTATGTGTAATCAAGCTCTAGCATGAGAACAGCTATCTGCTCTTGGATAATAATTTTAATTTTTAATGTTTTTTCATTCGTTGTCGACACTAATGACATCTGACGTTTTTGACTCCCAGCGGGACACATAACTATTTGCGAGAGCACTGTAAGTTCATGATGTTATTCCGAACTGCTGGTGGAGAAAAATTCGGTAGCTGACGTCTCTTTGTGTGTAGTCAACAACGATATGTGTGGGGCTCTATTCGCCGTGAGCACTGAACTCTTCGTCATATTATTTCTAGTTCAAATATGCTCTCATGCCCCTGCTTGTGCAACAAACCCATATTTAACGTTCGTTTTCTCTAGAATATAACAGTGATAGGTGCCGGGTTGGAGTCATGGGAAGGTAAAAATTAATGTTTCTTCTCGTCATTTCAGTTAAAACATGTAGCTACTGGCAAGGAAATCCGATATCTCACAGTTAGTTGTGTTTCGATATCAATCCGATTAGGTTCTGGGTTGGAATCCCTGTCCAACACAAAGCTTTACCTCAAGGCATTTCAAGTAAGTTACTTGTGAAGAAGCAATATTTAACATCTCTCGTAGTTCGTTAACAGGGACAAGAGATGCTGGGGAGGAATTCGCGTCCGCTAAAAATGTTTGTGTTATGTAATTTAAAGTTGATATTTGCTAACTGATATTGTCTAAAATCGAGGTATATCACTCTCTGTAGCCTAATCAGGAATGACTGTCAGTTTGCGTCAGTCACTAAATCTCTGCTTAGTCTGCCTGACCTGGGTTCGAATCCATATGCAGATCGAGACGGTTCGTCGTTTCATTTGAAGTTCATACATATTCTCAACTAGCTGCCCGTGGATAAGGTAAATTTTTAATATCATTTTGTGTTAAATAATAAGTACTGTATGTTACTGTGAAGAGGAAATCATGAATACGACGAACTTACTACGTGCATTACATATCTGTCGTAATAATGAGAGTGGTAACATTTCAGGTATGTCATTTATTGTAATAAATGTGAGCTTACAAGTCTTAAGGACAGTCTTATCTGTGATAAGGATTTCCCTTATATTTGTAGCATCGTGGTATTACCTTATATCATGAGTTGCAGCGATACAGAGCAGTGTTTTCTAGTGGTGACTTGTTGGAACAATTTTTAATAGTCAAAAGACTGTACCAAGGAGCGATTAGAGGACCTGCTAGACAGCTGCGTTATGCAGGTTGCATGCGAATCAGGCGAAATGCAATTCAGGTCGTTCGGTTACTTTTAAGTATGACTGTACATGAAATAACAGCATGAGTATCATAATATGTGAGGTATTCATACTGTTTTCATTTGCTTTGGAAGTGTGGAGAATGCGATGTTCTGTCAATCATTCGAGTAATAAAAAGACATGAAAACCAGCATAGGTCAATAAATAAAATAGATACAGATGAGTGGCTTACTGTTATGATAGCTTTCGTGTAATGCTTTCATCTAAAATATTGTTTGTAGAAATTGCGTGAAACGTTTAAAACTTGTTCATTCAGAGGTCCGTTGTGAAAATGTCTAGGCCTATTTGCTGTGGAATATTGACTCCTGCATTTTATAGATAGTGAAATATTGTTGAGTCATTCGATGCACCTCATTTTTCTGAGATTTCAGATGTATTCAAATTTGCATTAATATTTGACGGTAAACGGTCATAGATTTTCAAAGAGCTGTATGAAGTCGTGTTACAGTTTGTCTGAGACTCAACCATTTCTTGGAGCACTGTCCGTCCTCTTAAGCATCAAAATTCAATGTACCGGGATTTTCTCCTTTGCAGAAAACCCATTGTGCCCGCACTTGGGCTCACCAGCTATGGCCGTTGCTTCTGGACTGGCTGTTGCTCTTTCACAGCTCTGGGCTGTTCACCAGAGAACAGCCATACAACTATTTCATCTTACCTCCTACCAATGCTGGGCGGCCGAGTAGCCTCCATAAATACACGTAACATTAAAAGGGTTTCATCTGACTACCAAAGAAAACTGCTTATCTCTATAATAATTTGATTTATCGTCGTAAGAAATGAAATAATTTGATGTACCCCCTGAATCAAGTATATAAATATCTTGGTCCAGGTGTATGGACGTATGAAAGATAATGTGAAACTATAGCGGATATGGTCAATGACAGCAAAAGTGGTAAGTAATTTGAAGAAAGAGGCCCAGGAAAGCAAACAAAAAAAAATTGATTCACAAAAGTGTGTGATGAGTGCAGTTCATTGGCTGCGAATGTTAAAACTTTACAATTAAACCCTGATATAAATTAACTAGCTTCATGTCCCCCATGACTTGATGATTGCATGGCCAGCTCGTGCTTACCACTCTTAGACTGGATGAGTGTGGAAGTATTCACTGAAAATTCTGAGTCCAGTCTGATGTCTGTACCCTACTCTAAGACCGAGACATCACTCTCTGTGGTAGTCCGCACGGCCTGGAGCAAGTCTGCTCTTCGACGTAAGATTGTTGGGTGTATTCACCAGTCACTTGGCAGCAAATGCCATTTCTGTGTCCCTGTGGCAAGTGTTTTCTCTCTTTATGCCCCGAAACATAGCCCGTTCTACTGGTGTAGCAGTCTCGGTAGCCATCTGCAGCAGATTATGCTAGTTCCGCCCACAAAAATTTCATAAACAAGTTTAACAAACCGCTACTCTGGAACTGTAAGGCATGATTACTAGACACAAATGGGAAAAAAAAGCTTGCTACCGAAATAATAGTTTAATGCCGATCAGAGTTCTTCTTACTCGTATTTAAACTTACATTCCTTTGCAGTTCATCTGCGTACAATGGCTGGTTCGATGGTCTCAAGTTGTACGTGCTTCACCTGGCTTTGAGATCTTTATTTTGTCAAATTGGTACATTCTAGCGTCTGCCACAGAGCAGTTTTAAAGAACACAGTGCACCTTCGTATGTCTGCTAAGCGCACATGGGACACTGATTTCCTTGCTCTTAGTCTGCATGCTCTTAGTCTGCTTTCAACTCTAAACAAGGTTAGGATACTTTGGTTCATAAAAATCAACTTCCCTGTCACGAGCTAGCTAAAGAAAATGGCTTCAGAAAGTGAAGGTTCCCTCAACGAAAATAAAAGGAAAGGGGAAGTGGAAGTAACTAGCTGGGCAGTAGTGAATAATGTCTGCAGTTTACTTACAGTGTTAAACAACGGGCTGTACCGAAAATAAGGATGTGCATATTACTTTATACAATTATTTGCATGGTACATGGGGCACAAACTGCCAAGTAATAATACTATATAACACAATATTCTGCAGCTGAATAATAAAATTTATAATATATACTAATTTTATCATACGAAACCCCTTCTTTTTAATTCATGAAATGTGAACTGCCTAACAGGAAGAGAACGAGGAACTAAAATCAAACTTCATGGGTTCAGTAGGTATGTGATTTTATTTGTTACAAAATGTATTCAAATTTAAAAAGAACTTATGAGCAGGAAACAATTTACCATTATGAAATAGTTTCTTTTTGACCGAAAGAAAATTGAAGATTAGAGTTTAATATCTTATCGACAGTGAGATCATTAGAAACAAATCTTAAGCTCAGAGTAGTGAAGAATGGAGAAGAAAATTAGCTATGTCCTTTGTAAAGCAATCACTCCCATATTTACGACATGTGATTACGGGAAATAATGGAAAACCGAAATCTGGATGGCTAGACGAGGATTCGAACCATCATCCTCCAAATTTGAGTCCCGTGTACCAACCACTGTGCCACTTCACTCGGTACTGAGATGCATGTCCAAATTCGTTTGGAAAGGAGTACTGGCACAGGGAAGGAGTTGATGTCCGAACTGGTCTTACATATGTTTTCTTGGGGACAAATCTAGGGACCTTTATGATCACGGGAGTACCTCAGCACTATGTAGACCGTCCATAGTGACACAAGTCATCTTTGGGGAATCCAGTACACTTTGCCCATAAGTGACCTTCACAAGTGTTATTCCAATTTGTCTACATTCTGGGGCAATGATCTTTAAAATATGATGTCATTAGGATAGCGCTTATGAGAAATTCAATTATCTAAGATATCTAATTGTGGGAAATTTAAATAAATGTAAACTGGCTGAGGTGGAAAATTTATAAACTGGCGGGAAATTTAAAAATTCAAGACGGTGGAACTAATCCAGTTTTACTTTGTACCCCATCCTCCTCCCACCCTTCTTTATCTTGAGCCAATGTCAGCGAAGTATTAGAATAAGGCAGCCAGTCAGGATGTAGATGCAATCTTCTGGCTGCACATTCAAAGATGTGCAGTAAAAAAATTATGTAATCAATATTTGAATATGTACCAACATAGAAAAGATACACATTATTTTCGTAATCTTCACTTGAAAGTCAAAGATATTTGAATAATGTTGTGTATACATACATATCTCTGTATTTAATCAGCATAATATTAAAGTGATGTAGTCAGTTGCATAAAAATAAGTCAAGTTCAAAGGTGTGCATTGCTTTTGTAACCTTCACATGAAAGTCAAAGAAATTTATATAAAATGGCGCAAAATATTTGCCTCTGAATTACTCGAGTGCGTGCGAGAGCAAAGACACGCACGCACGCACACACACACACACACACACACAGTATCTGGTGAGGGCAATTATTGTCCTATAATATTGAGTGGGTCAATGATGGCCAGTTTACAGGGTGACCACGATTACCCGGCACAATGCTTGGTGGGATAGTTTGCAACGTGACTGTCAGCGCTGATGACGATGTCTATGACAACGTATGCTAATGCGTCTTCCGGCCTCTGCAACACTCCACCACGCTGAGTTAGTAGGCAAAAATGTTATTACTGAGGATTAGTCTTGTTGTTGTTGTAAGTATAACTCTTCAATGTTTCGCACACAACATGATCCAAGCTTTGAGATACCCACATAATTAAGGGAACTCAGTTTTTGCAACTGGGAACAGGTAGGTGGATCTCTCATCCCTGTGCCACAATATTACAGTGAAAATTTTTCACTCTTTAAGGAGCACATAATTATTCAAGAATCAAAAGGGATTAAGGAAACAAGAATTTAGGTATCTGGGTTGTTCCTTAAGTGTGATATTTCCGATTTTTGCAGTGAAGTACCTCAATTATTTTACGTACTAGGCAGCCATTGCCTACAAAATGTGATTAATGGTGTATGAAATATATATACAACCTGTCACATAGGCTACATGATAACCTATTATATAGTTTATTAGAGGAGAAATAGCATGATCCCAGGTAAGCCATATTTATTTATCACCAGAAATCACATTGACATATCAGCCATGTCATTGTAGCTACCAAGAAAATAAGGAATGACATTGATTAGATCTTTCGTATATTTTAATCAGCATAAGAGATACGTATTCACACTTCTCTACTTCCAAGAAATATTAATGTTCTTTTAGTTATTAATAAAAATAAATACAAAATTACTCCTTTCTCACATAATGGAAGCAGCTCATTAATATGCAATTTCACTTTGGGCCTTTGAGCGCTTCGACTGTTTTCTGTATCTTTTCCTTCTGCATTTTTTCTGTGAATCTCTTGGATCTCAGAAGCACCTATGTTGCCTATAGCCTTCTAATAGCAACGCTGCTCGTGCAGTAGGGCAATAACAGAAATAGAAAAAATAGCAGATGAATGGTTTCTGTACTGCTACGGATGTGAAATTTCTTTAGTGTTCTGTTAAAGACCAACAACCAGTGGAACACAAGTGTATACGAACTGAGTACGACAGAGTGCAGTTCATTTGCACTCGCTTACTGAGAGAAATCTGATGCTCATTCACTTATCCAAACCAGGCTTTTTAGAATCCTGACTGTGCGTCTCACCCTCAAGAACTTCTTGCGTAATATATGTATGCCTTACTTATGTGGATTTAGTGTAGTTCCTATATGCTTCCTCTAGCAAATACATGTTGATGTTTTGATCCGGTTCCCCACGATATTTTCCCATCACATAAAATTTAACGCACAGTGTCTCCTCTGTTCAAGGCTGGAGGTAGCGAGTGGTGGCTGATGAGGTCCTTGCGAGCAATAGCTGAATACGATAGAACGATGTGTTGTCAGACAGATCTGTTTGATAAAAACCTGTACTAGTGTACTGGAGCCATAGTGGCCATTTAATCCAATGTAATTTTTGTTTCAAGATCTTATGACGAGTACTCTTATCTCATTCCTGTTGCATGACAAAGACGTTCTTGAATGACGGAACTAGTGTGAACTTGATGAGTAGGCATTTCAAATGAGATAAGAAAATTCTAGGAAGGCACGGGATTTTTCCTTCTGACCCAAGAGGCAGAATCGTTTATAAAAGCAGAGCTTGATCTGCAGCAAGGCACAAAAGTCGCATCGTCGGAAGCACCAATATAATTTCACAGGCTGTGGCATGGTAGCGAATGAAACAGTGACCCGAATATAGAATAAATTTCCTTGACTTTCCGCCTGTGGTCACAATTTTTTTTTTGTTATTATACAACTGGTTTCGGTCTATAATGACCATATTCAGATCTGTTTGATAAAAACATGACCTGTGTACTGGAGCCATAGTGGCCATTTAAACCAATGTAATTTTTGTTTCAAGAGCTTATGCGTAACCGAAAAATGTAAGTGTGGAAATGTATACACGGTTATTCAGAAATAATGGTCAATAATGCACACACGGAAAGTACAGGCCAAAAGTAGTTAAAAAGCTCCGATAAATATGGGCCCGCAAATCAACCATCGCATTAATTCGAGTTGGGAGCCAACTGTAAACGCCCCTGGATACCACGGAATTTTTGTTAATATCTCAAGGTTTGGGACCGACTCTGTTTGTTTACGCATGCGCAATTACTTCCCTTTCTCCCTCCGTTCACTGCGCCATAACGGCCTCACAATCAGTTACGAACGTGAATGCACCATGGACAGAGGTTACATACTGAGTAAACTGAAATGCACTTCATCTCTCGAAAAGCGAATGTTACTGACCTTGAGGCTGCACTGTTGTATGAAGGAGCTATTCCTCTCCGCAGGCAGCGAGACAGGCGTACATTTAGCCGGTTACATCAACGCCATAGAGAAACCGGGAGTTTCGAACACCATGTACGACACGGTAGACCCGGATCCATAGCACCCGATGTTGAGGAAAGGGTGTTACGCGTTGTACACGAACGTCCGAGTAATTCAACAAGGAGGATTGCTACCCAAGCGCGTGTCTTGAGTGAAAGCAGTGTGTGATGGATTTAACATCGGCAAGTTCAAAAATGGTTCAAATGGCTCTGAGCACTATGGGACTCAACTGCTGTGGTCATCAGTCCCCTAGAACTTAGAACTACTTAAACCTAACTAACCTAAGGACATTACACACATCCATGCCTGAAGCAGGATTCGAGCCTGCGACCGTAGCAGTCGCACGGTTCCGGACTGCGCGCCTAGAACCGCGAGACCACCGCGGCCGGCCATCGGCAAGTACTCTGTCCATATCATCTCCAGTGAGTACAAACCCTCAACAATGCAGACCTCCCTCCTAAATAGAGTTTCTGTAAATGAGTGCAACAAAAGCGTATCCTGGTACGCAGTATTCTGTTCACGGATGAGGCTGAATTTACTCCTGAAGGCATTTTTAACTACCATAACTGTCACGTTTGGGCCGATGTCAGTCAAAATCCAACATACGTACATTATCAGCGTTATTCGTTGAAAATCTGGGTGGTACTGCTTGGAGACCGCAATATTTGGGCCACAGTTCCTACCACAGAGACTAACCGGACAGCAGTACATGCGGTTTCTGCGGACTGTACTTCCAGATGTACATCATGATGCCCCACTGAACCAACGCCTAAACATGTGTCTCAAGCATGACGGTGCTCCAGGAAATTTTTATTTACGAGTGCACCGGCTTCTAGCGAGGACGTATGGTCAACTTTTGATAGGTAAGGCAGGGCCTGTGCCATGGCCTCCTCCAAGTTCTCCAGATTTAAATCCCATGGATTTCTGTACATGGGGTCATATCAAAAGTCTGGTATACGCTACCGAGGTCAGCTAGAGGAATTACGCTTGCGGATTGAAGCAGCCTTCCAGCAGTTACAGATTTCCTGAGGACTGCTCGAGAGGATTCGCAACTCATTTCATAGACGAACTTAATGTTGCATTCAGACGCATGGACTACATTTCGACCACCTACTTCAACGTTTAGATATGACATGTTCCCCAGACACTGATATACCTCAACAGAAGATATGTTGCATCTCGACAACGGTTGATTTATGGACCCCTGTTTATTGGATCTTTTTAGCCACTTTTGGCCCGTACTTTCCATGTGTGAATTATTGACCATCACTTCTGGGTGGTACTGCTTGGAGACCGCAATATTTGGGCCACAGTTCCTACCACAGAGACTGACCGGACAGCAGTACATGCGGTTTCTGCGGACTGTACTTCCAGATGTACATCATGATGCCCCACTGAACCAACGCCTAAACATGTGTCTCAAGCATGACGGTGCTCCAGGAAATTTTTATTTACGAGTGCGCCGGCTTCTAGCGAGGACGTATGGTCAACTTTTGATAGGTAAGGCAGGGCCTGTGCCATGGCCTCCTCCAAGTTCTCCAGATTTAAATCCCATGGATTTCTGTACATGGGGTCATATCAAAAGTCTGGTATACGCTACCGAGGTCAGCTAGAGGAATTACGCTTGCGGATTGAAGCAGCCTTCCAGCAGTTACAGATTTCCTGAGGACTGCTCGAGAGGATTCGCAACTCATTTCATAGACGAACTTAATGTTGCATTCAGACGCATGGACTACATTTCGACCACCTACTTCAACGTTTAGATATGACATGTTCCCCAGACACTGATATACCTCAACAGAAGATATGTTGCATCTCGACAACGGTTGATTTATGGACCCCTGTTTATTGGATCTTTTTAGCCACTTTTGGCCCGTACTTTCCATGTGTGAATTATTGACCATCACTTCTGGGTGGTACTGCTTGGAGACCGCAATATTTGGGCCACAGTTCCTACCACAGAGACTAACCGGACAGCAGTACATGCGGTTTCTGCGGACTGTACTTCCAGATGTACATCATGATGCCCCACTGAACCAACGCCTAAACATGTGTCTCAAGCATGACGGTGCTCCAGGAAATTTTTATTTACGAGTGCGCCGGCTTCTAGCGAGGACGTATGGTCAACTTTTGATAGGTAAGGCAGGGCCTGTGCCATGGCCTCCTCCAAGTTCTCCAGATTTAAATCCCATGGATTTCTGTACATGGGGTCATATCAAAAGTCTGGTATACGCTACCGAGGTCAGCTAGAGGAATTACGCTTGCGGATTGAAGCAGCCTTCCAGCAGTTACAGATTTCCTGAGGACTGCTCGAGAGGATTCGCAACTCATTTCATAGACGAACTTAATGTTGCATTCAGACGCATGGACTACATTTCGACCACCTACTTCAACGTTTAGATATGACATGTTCCCCAGACACTGATATACCTCAACAGAAGATATGTTGCATCTCGACAACGGTTGATTTATGGACCCCTGTTTATTGGATCTTTTTAGCCACTTTTGGCCCGTACTTTCCATGTGTGAATTATTGACCATCACTTCTGGGTGGTACTGCTTGGAGACCGCAATATTTGGGCCACAGTTCCTACCACAGAGACTGACCGGACAGCAGTACATGCGGTTTCTGAAACACGCTGTATTTTACAACTAACAATCTTGCATCCCTAACAGCCCTACATCAAAAAAATACATCCAAAAATGTAAGAGTGAGATCTTTCACCCTCAGATTCGTCTACTTATACTATCTATTACTCTTCCTTGTCGTATCTACAAACGCAACCAAAAAGACCTACATGCTTTTTCTCATTTAATATTACGGAATCTGCAAGCAGACCATATCGACGGCGGAGAATCTGTGGTCCAGTACCTTACCCCTAATTGAGGAGGGGAGAATCTGCAAGCACCAGTAAACTTGTTGAGGTTTGCACGAAGTTGCATGACTGGTCATCTCAAAGCCACAGTATAACGTGAGCACTGTCTGTCCCGCTTTCATTTCCTACAAATATTATATGTACATTTAGTTGACTGTGCACAGCTGAAACCAGTCAACTATATACTGTCTAATACCAAGAACGAGTTTTCAAAATACAAGAAGTTCAACAACAAACTGAAGCTATCACTTGTAAATTATTCTGGTTCAGAATGTGTGTTGCTAGCTGTAGTCATACTACTGACTGGGTCGTATATCAAAAAGAAACAACAGATTTCAAACACTTATTGCTTCCAGACTACAAAAGATGGAAATACAATTTAACGTAAATTTTTAATGCATTTAATGCGAGCACCATGTGTTACACGACAAATATCGAATAGGTGTTTCATTCCTTGCCATACAAGAAGCAGCTGGTCTCTCGTTACCGAATATACAGCTTCAAAAACGCGATGTAGCAGACTTCAAAATGTGTTAGGCATAGGGGGGATAAAAATGTGGTCTTTTACTTACCGCAGAGGTAAAAGTCGCAAAGTATGAGATCTGGAGACCTGCGAGACCACCGGCGATGAAGTTCATCTCTGCTCCTCCTCTTCCAATCCAACGTCCTGGAATGGTGTCACTCAGGTAACGTCAGACGTGCTTACAGAACCGTTCTGATATTTGCCGTGTAACACATGGCGCTCATGCTGAATGCGTAAAAAACTGAATTTTCTCTTCCCAGATACGATGAAATTGTGTTTCTATCTTTTGTGGTTTGGAAGCAATAACTGTTTGGAATCTGCTCTTTCTATTTGAATAGCCCCGTAGCCCTGTATATGACATTCAGGATTGCCTACTACATATACCGAGGCTATTGTGAGAAGTATTCCGAGTTTAAATTGTACAGAAGCAGTGGGTCCATTAAATGCTTCACTGAGTGCCATTACTGTGAGTTAAATGACTTTATAACGCAAAAAAAGATAGAGATAAGCCCCGGAGCAGAATTAGCGTTTCGCTCAGCAGAAGTCTGCCTTGTATGCAGGGAACCATTCGAGGTTAGCGATATTAAACACAGAGACCATTGTCATTTCACCAGTGTGTACTGAGCTGCAGCACAGCCTGGTTACAATGTGAATTAAAATCCTCACCGTACACTACCCGTCCTATTAAACAATCGGAACAATTACAATGGGCACTTCATGATCATGAACGTTAGTGAACGAAAGGCAGTAGGTAATAACAATGAAGTTAAATTAAATCCAATTTGTGTGTCTCTTGTATCATGTAATAAGGAAAAATACAAAACTTGCCGTATTGCATCAAGAGTGGTATTGTTATATAAAATTACGATTGATTGATTCGCTAAATTTCTTGACGTGATGACTCGAAAAGTAAGCATCTACATCTACACCATACTACGCAAGCCACCAAATATTCTGTGGCAGTGTGTACTTTCGGTACCACTATCCGATACCTCGAAACCTGTTCCACTCGCTAATGGTGCGTGGGAAGAACGATTGTCGGTAAGCCCCTGTATTGGCTCTAATTTCTCCTATTGGTCAGTACGCGAGATGTATAGGGGGGGGGGGGGGGGGGGGGAATTAATATGTTGTCCGACCCCTCTTATAAACTGCTGTCCCGAAATTTCAGTAGTAAATCTCTCCGTGATGCACAGCGCCTCTCTTGTAACGTCTGCCAGTGGAGTTTGTTTAGCATCTCCGTAACGCTCTCTATCGCCAGGTAAACGATCCCGTGACGAAACGCGCCGCTCTTCCTTGGATCTTTTCTATCTCCTCTATCAGTCCTATAAGATAGGGATCCCACATAGATGAACAATATTCAAGAACCGGGCGATCAAGCATCTTATAAGCCACTTCTTTCTTGGATGAGTTACATTTACTTAAGATTCTTGCGATGAATCTGAGTGGTGTCTGCGCTTCCCACTATCTGTTTTATATGATCATTCCACTTAAGGTTGCTCTAGATAGTTTCGCCTAGATATTTTGTGGCAGACGCTGTCTCCAGCTATTTGTCATCAATAGTGTAGCTGTAGAGTTGTGGATTTCTTTTCCTATGTATGCGCAATATGTTACATTTATTTACGTTCAAGGTCAACTGCCAGAGCGTGCACCATTCATCAGTTCTCTGCAGGTCGTTCTGCAAATTCTTACTCTCTCCTGGCGTTGTTACTTTGGTATAGACAACTGCATCATCTGCGAATAGCCTTAAAGAGCATCCGACGATTTCTACTAGATCATTTATATATACTGTAAACAGTAACGGTCCTATCACACTTCCCTGTGCTCCTCCGGATATTACCTTTACATCTGTCGATTTAGTTCCGTTAAGAGCGACGAACTGAGTTCTATCTATGGTGTCAAATGCCTTACTGAAATCAAGGAACATGGCATAAAGCTGAGCGCCGTTGTCCACTGCGCTATGGATCTCATGGAGAAACAGAGAGAGCTGAGGTTCGCAGGATCTCTGTTTGCGGAATTCATGTTGATTTTTACAGAGGAGATGTTCATTTTCAAAAAACGGAAAACATCATAATTCTTGAGCATTAAACATGTTCCATATTTCTATAGCAGACTGATGTCAATTATATTGGTCTATAATTGTGTGGATCTGTCTTACGGCCTTTCTTAAAAACGGGAATGACCTGCGCTTTTGTCCTGCCGTTAGGTACTTTTCATTGCTCAAGCGGTCTACGGTAAATTACTGCTAGAAAGGGAGCGAATTCTTTCGCATAATCTTTCTAGGATCTTACAGGTTTCTGATCTGGTGCTGAAGCCTTTCCGCTAGTAAGCGATTGTAGCTGCTTTTCAATTTAGCGATCGGTTATCTCATTATCGGCCGTTTCGACGTTCGTACGACGAGTGAAAGGACGGACAGTGTTACGATCTTCCGCGGTGAAACAACTTTGTATAACACTAGTGTCTGTCACTGCTGTACCATAACCTTAAAGAAGGTTGTGAAATAAAACAATATTATTAAAGCAGTTATGGTATAACGCAACAGAGCAGTGTTACCCTCTGAGAGGAATTTTGTTGTGTTGACCGTGTTGTACCTAACGGAGGTGGCTTATCGGAAGTGAAAGTCAGAATTACGGTAATAATTGAACAGTAACAAACAAAATTTAGCCTATCTGTTCTGTTTAATGGGTAAAGAAAACGGTCGCCAGCCTAACTAGGCAAGAGAATGATTAACATTCTCGTTCAAGATAATAGTTAGTAGTAACTTTAATGGATAAACACAACCTATACTTTGTCACACGCGAGTGCAGTGAAATCTTGACACATACGTATGTTTTAAGATTGAACTGGAGTAGCACAAACTATTTGCAAATTTATAACAGATACCGAAACACACTATTACCTTAAGGCCTTACACAAACTGGATGGTCTTTATAACGTTATTATTACTATTCAATGCAGAATCATTAATTGGATATTGGTTAAGTCTCTCTCAGTTAAATACTTTACTATTTAAAATGAAAGTTAATTGGAATCCAATAACAGGTTGCTTCTCACTATCATTTCAATAAAAAAATTATGGTTTTCATAATTAATGGTCTTTCCGTTACTTGTTACCGAGCATTAACACAATAGACAGACTGTGGATCCTGGTATACTATTCATATGCACTTCTAATACACAAGAGAGACAAACACTTAGCAAACATGAGTATATAACGTTTCATACTGCAGTTTTCCACTCTTACTACATTGAGAGACAAAATTAACATATATGTAAGATACTGACTCACCTTCTGTGATTTACAACAGGCAGTAATGAGATCATTTACGAAGCAAAACTTTATAAGCCTCAGTCTTACGAACTCTTCATTTGAAGTTGGCAACAATACATTAATAAGCAGTTTTATTAGGAAAATTACTTTCATTAACTTTCTTTTTTTATTATGTTCAAGAGGCATTAATTAGCAAAAACACTGGTCTTTAATGTTCTTTCAGTAGGGACACTCGGAAATCACTTTAGTTCAAACGGAGAGGAATCTGAGAGGTATTATGATAAGGAGAAAAATCAAGGTAGGTTCATAAACTCAGTTACAAATTACCTTATATTTGAGCACACTAACACATCCATTAAGGCTGATCCTTCACTGTACATTACTACAGTGCTCCATTACAGTGATTGCGCAATGTGGTGGCAACTGCATGTTGGTAGATGGATTTGCAGGTAGAATTGCTGGACTCTTGTCATTTCTTGGTGGCGATGATAGATACAAATTCCAGAATAGTTCCAGCTATTTATCCAAAAACCTCTCTCGGAACCAGCACAACATGCAACTATTACATGGCAGTGCACAATTTGGTAGCTCGTCCCCGACTGGTGGCTCGCCGCCGACTGACTCTTGTTCCACCTTTTCTACCTAGGCCAACCACAATTTGCGGGCGCTACACAGTTCCGTTCCCGAGGGGAACCACAACACCTTTTACATACAAACTAACTAAGAACCCTAAGTGAGGATCAGCAGTTTACATAACAGCAAACAAATACAAAAAATAAAACGGAACATTTGCACATATTGACATTTCTACCAAAAATTATTCACACAAAATCACAATCATATACAGTAAGTTTTGTTCCCTCCAAATGGGACAAAGCATTTAAATGACAGATACACTACTTTGCATAGAACCAAACCATGACATCAAAGTTTGTACAAAGAAAGGAGTATACAATTCTATGTTATCTATTCACTCAAACACATTTACAGAAGCTTAACGATGTAATATTAAATAAAACAAAAGCAAAATAAATCAGTAGTGCATTAGGGATATGGTGTTACATTTGATACACCGAATTCAGTATTTCGGCCTTCTCTCTGTTATCTTCCGTTTCACTGCCGGTATTGTAGCTGAGAGAATGAATAGATGATTTTGACCCACTTACTGATTTTATATATGATCAAAGTCTCTTAGTGTTTTTACTCTGATCGGTTGACAAAGTCTCACTTTGAAAATCATTGAACGCTTCTCTCATTGCTCTACTTACGCTCATTTTCGCTTCATTCTTCTTTTGTTGGTCAGTTAGGTTTTTACTTCCCTTGAATCTGAGATGAAGTGCTCCTTGTTTACTTAGTGTTTTTCTAACACGGCTATTAAACCAATGTGGATCTTTCCCATCCCTTAAAACCTTACTCGGAACATACTTGTCTAAGGTATATTGAAAGATGTCTTTCAATTTTTTCCATTTGTTCTCCACATCTTCATCCTCATTACTGAATATTTAATGCTGACTGCAGAGATATTCTGAAATTTGTATCCTATCAGCCTTGGTTAGCAAATATATCTTCTTACCTTTCTTAACATTCCTTGTAGGACCCGTCGTCATAGATGCTGTCACAGCCTGATACTCACAGCCCGATACCTTCCTCTACATTAACTGATTCCATAAGTTCAGGTCCGTTTGTTACCAGGAGGTCTAAGACGTTACCCTCATGAGTTGGTTCTCTATCTGGTCAAGGTAATTTTTGGACAAGACATGAAGAACAATAGGACACGATTCCCTGTCTCTGGCACCAGTTTTCATGGCATAACACTACAAAACTATGCCTGGCAAGTTGAAGTAACCCCCTATTACAGTGGCATGATCAGGAAAATTACTAAGATATTCTGCAGGCTCTGTCTGTAGGGCTCTAAAACTACAGATCCTGACCCAGGTGGTCTATAAAAGCATCCGATCACCATTTTTGACCGCTCTTTGATACTTAATTTCAACCAGATTAATTCACATTCGGAATCCGTGAGAACATCGCTGGATTTTATGGAATCTTTTTACTGCAATAAACATGCCACCACCATTGGCGACTAGCCTGCCCTTACGATAAACATTCCAATCTGAACTTAGGATTTTGTTGTCATTGCATTATAACCTTCACTAAGCGCTACAGGGACCTTTCCTTGGATGCTCCTGCAGTTCACTAAAATCATATTTATTTTTTCTATCTCTGATCTGCGAGGACAAATATTCTCTGAGGTCACTGTGGCTGATTTAACAGGCAAAATTTTTTTGATCCCAAGGAAAACGTTGCCTAACTTAAAAAAGCCCCATGTGCACCCCACACCCTAATAGCACCTTCCTGCGTGTAGTGCACGCCTGACCTATGAAGGGGAACACTACAATTCTGCACCCGATAGCGGAGGTCGAGAAATTCGTATCCGATACCGTCGCAGAGTCGTCTGAGCCTCTGGTTTAGACCTTCCACTATTGGATAATAAGAAACTAAATAAATTATTTTCGTCCTCATATGATAAGAAATACTATGTTAATTGTTATATAAATTTTAAATATTATTTATAACAGTAATTTATATTAAAAATGATTCTTCGAATTTTATCGTTTAGGGAAGCACACAGGATGAAGCTATACGTCGAGGATCACGACCAACCCTGGGTAAGATGCTACAAATAGACGGCTTAGCCTGCACCCCGAATGCGTTGCTAGTTGGCTTCACCAAATCAGCCAGCCGTCGAAAGGAGCCGAGGATGGCATCATATCAGAAGTCAGGCGAACTGGAGATAATGAGAACATTGTTTCCTGATGATCTATAGTTTAACGCAGATAATCGGAACAAATTTTCCTGCATGCGCATTTGAGCAACGAATCTATTTTAGTGCAAGACTATTTGCCCTCAGATGAAGTTTGCTAACAGGTGAAACGATGACAGAGGCCAAGTACCAAAGAATTGTTGAATGGTTTCGTCTACAGAGTGTCGATTCCTTGGTGGTGGTAATCGTAACAAACGACTGCAACGTACGATACATTTTAAAAATGGATCTCGAATACGCAATGAACATTCATGATTTGAATTTGAATATTCCCTTATGCTCCGAAAAAATATAACCATTATTGGATAATAAGAAACTAAATAAATTATTTTCGACCTCATATGATAAGAAATACTATGTTAATTGTTATATAAATTTTAAACATTATTTATGACAATAATTTATATTAAAAATGATTCTTCGAATTTTATCGTTTAGGGAAGCACACAGGATGAAGCTATACGTTGAGATTAATACATTAAAACACATGAGTGGTAACAATGAGTTTGAGGAGAACTTTTTCAAGCCGATGAATAACAGTGTGTTAGGAAAACAATGGAGAATGCGTGGGAGGTGCTGGACCTAACACTAGCAACACCCTGGGGAGGTAATTATGGAGCAGCTGTGTTAACTATCCAACCAAATGTTTAAAGGAGTGTGATTTTTAACGTAAATTTAGTTGCCGCTGAACTGATTAGGCGTAATGTAGTCCTTGATAAATGGATTGCTGTAGGAATGGCCATTTTGGATATTTCGATCCTATAGATTTCCATTGTGGACATATATCAACCAAGTTTCTAGGACATCATATAAAACTGCTGCAGAAACACCGATAGCTTAGTCTATTACTTTAAAACTCTAAATACTATGAGGATAGCAGGAGTAATGTACTTACAAGGTTTTATAATTCATGTTTCTCTACAAGTAACATATACAATACTCTGTTGGTAATATAAAAAACGGTTGGTTTAGTGAAAGACAAACTTAATGGTGAACCAGTTGTAGAATTTTCGACCTACGAGAAAGAAATGTGTGCTCTCGAGACCGAATTTGGACACATATTGTGCACAGCAGAAGGTATAAAACGTTCTTTTTTTGATACGACAAACACTGATGATTACAGGAAATGTGTGTTGCATTCAGCAGCAGTGTGTAATGTAGTCAAGCTAATTTGTTTCTGCTATTAAACAACACTGGTTCATGCTGTGGGTTCCTGTAGTCATGTCCTAGTTCATGAACCACGGACTACGTATGAGTGGCCAAGTAAGTGGTCCCGACAGTCGGGATACCAGTTATCTTGGAATAAGGCTGGGCATCTCGGACATATTCTGAGTCGTCGTCACCTTTGTGCTCATACGGCAAAGACTACCAAACCCACCGGTTAGTCCCTCAGCCGTTAGGGGTAAATCCCAATGGGACTCGGGGCAAGTAAGGCTAGCAACCTGCTTCCCTGGTACTTTAAATATGATGCTGACAACAATCAGAGCAAAATGCCTCGGACCTTTGTAGGTGACGGAGTCCCACCTCTAACTGACAAACCAGGGACTCCTAAGATACGAATTGGCAAACAAATGGTAATGAGATGGGGAGCTAGTAATATCAATGGGGGCTACTCTGGAAAGAAGGTAGAGTTAGCAGAGGCTGCAAGTAAGATGGGGCTGGGCGTTTTAGCTGTTAGTGACATTCGGGTAAGGGGTAAGATAGAAGAGGAAGTGGGAGAATACAAGGTCTACCAGTCAGGAGTCAAAGGAGGAATAGCACAATGGGGTGTAGGGCTTTACATCAGGAAAGAAATGGAACCCAGCGTAGTTGCAATAAGGTATGTAAACGAACGACTGATGTGGATAGATTTGACAGTGTCTAGCAAGAAAATTAGGATTGTGTCAGTATATTCGCATTGTGAAGGGACAGACCAAGATAAGATGGATAGTTTTTATGAGGCACTCGGTGATGTAGTTGTTAGAGTAAAGGACAAGGACAGTGTTCTGCTCATGGGGGATTTTAATGCCAGGATTGGAAATCGAACATAAGGATATGAAAAGGTTATGGCTAAATTTGGTGAGGTTATGGAGGCCAACAGGAACGGGAAACAAGTCTTGGATTTCTGTACCAGTATGGGCTTAGTAATCACAAACTCCTTTTTTTAAACATAAGAACATTCACCGGTATACTTGGGAAGGCAGGGGAACCAGATCTGTCATTGACTATATAATAACAGATCAGGAATTCAGGAAGGCTGTGAGGTACACACGTGTATTCAGGGGATTCTTTGATGACACTGATCATTATTTAATCTGCAGTGAAATTGGGATTCTGAGGCCGAAAGTGCAGGAGGTCAGGTCCATATGTAGGAGGATAGGAGTGGAGAAACTTCAGGACAAGGAAATCAGACACAAGTACATAACAGCGATCTCAGAAAGGTACCACTTAGTTGAATGTAGTCAATTACAGTCATTGGAAAAGGAATGGACAAGGTACAGGGACACAGTACTAGAAATGGGTAAAGAATGTCTTGGAACAGTAGTGTGTAAAAGTAGGATGAAGCAAACAGCTTGGTGGAATGACACAGTGAAGGCAGCCTGTAAAAGGAAAAAGAAGGCGTATCAAAAATGGCTACATACTACAACTCAGGTAGACAGAGAAAGTTATGTTGAAGAAAGAAACAAAGCCAAACAGATAACTGCAGCATCCAAGAAGAAATCTTGGGAAGACTTTGCAAACAGGTTGGAGACTATGGGTGAAGCTGCTGGAAAACCATTCTGGAGTGTAATTAGTAGTCTTCGAAAGGGAGGTAAGAAGGAAATGCAAGTATTTTGGACAGGTCAGGAAAACTGCTGGTGAATCCTGTGGATGGGAACAATGGCAGGAGGGTGTCCAAAATGAGGAAATCAAAGAAAATCTGGGAATGAACTCTATAGATGTAGCAGTCAGGGCGAACAGGCTGAGATGGTGGGGTCATGTTACACGCATGGGAGAAGCAAGGTTACCCAAGATACTCATGGGTTCAGCAGTAGAGGGTAGGAGGACTCGGGGCAGACCAAGGAGAAGGTACCTGGATTCGGTTAAGAATGTTTTTGCAGTAATAGGTTTAACATCAGAAGAGACACCAATGTTAGCACTGATTAGATCATGGAGGAATTTTATAAGGGGGCTATGCTCCAGACTGAATGTTGAAAGGCAAAATCAGTCTTAAATTATGATGCTGATGATGATATTAAACAACAAATAATTGGTTTTATCTGCACAGGTGTACTACCATTTGATATTTACGAATACGGTAGATACAATGCCTTGGGGCCATAACCACAGAGAAAATGATGATATTTGATTTTATTGTCAGTACCAGTAAAAGTGTAAACGTGTAACAATGTAAATACCTGAAAAATGTAAGAAATGTAAATAACGTGTTCGCGTTCATATGTGTGTGTTTGTGTGTGTGTGTGTGTGTGTGTGTGTGTGTGTGTGTGTGTGTGTGTGTAAGTGAGTGTGTGTGCGTGTGTGTGTGTGTGTGTGTGCGGTATGGTTTTGTGGGAGTGTGGGTATGTGTGCGTGGGAGTGTGGGTGTGATTGTGTGTGTGTGTGGGGCGAGGGATATGAAATTCAGAGGCAAATACCTTACACCTTTTTACGCAAATATCTTTGAGCTTGGCGCCTGTTCAAGTGAAGTTTATTGAAACAATGCATATACTTGACATTGGAGCATGTTGAGGTGAAGGTCGCGTAATTTTTCGCTGCTTGTCTTATGAACCTGGCTCGGGAAGCTTGCATCCACATTCTTATTGTCTGCCTCAATTTAATACTTCTTTCTGACTGGTTGGAAGGATAGGGGTAGGGAAAAGGGGGACCTGGTGCAAAGCACATCTGGGCTATTTCTGCAACCTCAAATTTTTGAATTTCCTGTCAATTTTGTAATTCCCCAATACCGTCACCTAGCTTTTTTTTTTTAACCAAATTGGATTTCTCAGTTTCTTACGAATGACATCTGGCCGAAGTCATGCATTCATGGTCATTTTCCCTAATCCTGCTTATGGGCAACTCTCTCTAACAATTGCATTTTTATGATCACTTTAGTGCAAAGTGTGCTGGAGTTCCCGTAGACATACAACTACTGTTGACAATCGCTGTCCTATTGTAAAATGTTACCACAATACTGTCACACGACAGGAAATACATGAGGGACAGGACGTCTACGACGTACCGTTGTGACGTCAGAGTTCACTCATTCACTACTGACCCTGATCCGAAGTCATTCCCGATGCCTCCCCTCCCACGACACCAGTAATAACATTGCTTTGCCATTATACTCGTCAGTGATAGTCATCCCGGGTAAAGGAAACCCGCGATTTATCGCTGAATACAATGCGACGCCAAACGCTGACATCAGTGTTTGGTGCTAACGACAGCAATTACGTGGTACTGTAATCCCCAAGTTCGACTGCTGGTAATCTCCAAACAGCTGTATGGGATGACACAGAATGTTGCAACGTGTCCATTACATTTTCTCGGATGGCTGGGACAGATGTGAAGGGGTTGCAGTGTGTTTGGTTCCCAGTACGGAGATCCTCCTTTATGGTTGTCAGACCTAGCTAATCGGAACTTTGACGAAAAGTATATCTACTGTCCCGTTCCTATCCATTCCAACAATGGGTCACTATCACATCCGAATACAAAATAAATGTTGAGACTGTGTGATGCGACCAGCTGGCCAAGGGGAGACTCTCAATTAGGCCCCTGTTAAATTGTGATAAGGGTGTTTCACACGAGTACCTGACATCTATATCTCCTACACAGTCATCATTCTATATCTGACGCTGTTCACGCCCCTGACATACCCTACCAGGCCTGGCAACATCACTAAACACGAACAACACTAATGCACTCTGTGAGACCTGGGTTTCTCCTGGCACATATCATGTTCAAAAAACTAACGGGAATACAGATGGCTGACGTCCTCGACAATGACGATATTTCGACAGGAGAGGCCACCTTGTCAGTTTCAAGGCAAAACTGCATCAGATAAGCTCTGTGCAAGAAAACATTAAACCTTGGTATGCAGAGCATTTCCAGAAATACGAGGGTTGTCCAGATAGTAAGATCCGATCGTTCGCGAAATTGAAACCACAGTGAAAAGAAGAAACGTTTTATTTGCAGCAGTTAGGTACACCTTCCATCTACTTTTCTGCATAGTCGCCACTCCAACTTCGAGTGTTGTCGTAGTGTTTTATCAGCTTTTCAATATCCTCGTCGCAGAAAGCAGCCGCCTGTGCTTTCGGCCAGGGTCTGCAGCTCGATGTCTGTGGAAAAACTTTGTCTTCATAGATAGTGGTTCTTGTGAGTAGAGATGGGAATCGGAGGGAGCCAATTACGGACTGTATTGTGGGTGATCAAACACTTCTCATCGGAAACGCTGAAGGAGCGTCTTCATTGCCCCTGCAGTGTGCGGCCGAGAATTGGCAGGAAGAAGGAACTGCTCAACAATTGTGTTATGTGGACGGCATGACACAGGCGAAATATCTAACGAGGCCCTCAGACCTGGCGGGAGACGCTATTACCTACGCATCTTTACATGCTCACTGTTCATTCAAAACTGAAAAGAGCGATGCGACACCATCGACGGGCATACTCGAGACACTGCCCAACACATCTGTGCAAAGCTTTACCGGATTTTCCCACTGGTTTCCATTTCGCGACCTGTAGGAAGTTACTTTGTGGACAACCCTCATGTATCACACACACGCAGGGACAAAGAATCCAGTGAAATATTTTTAAGTGCTTTATCTGAAAACTACCTTGAGCAGTTAAACAGAAAACCGACTTTTGGCGATAACATATTAGACCTTCTGGTGACAAACAGACCCGAACTATTTGAATCAGTTAATGCAGAACAGGGAATCAGCGATCATAAAGCGGTTACTGCATCGATGATTTCAGCCGTAAATAGAAATATTAAAAAAGGTAGGAAGATTTTTCTGTTTAGCAAAAGTGACAAAAAGCAGATTACAGAGTACCTGACGGCTCAACACAAAAGTTTTGTCTCAAGTGCAGATAGTGTTGAGGATCAGTGGACAAAGTTCAAAACCATGGTACAATACGCGTTAGATGAGTATGTGCCAAGCAAGATCGTAAGAGATGGGAAAGAGCCACCGTGGTATAACAACCGAGTTAGAAAACTGCTGTGGAAGCAAAGGGAACTTCACAGCAAACATAAACATAGCCAAAGCCTTGCAGACAAACAAAAATCACGCGAAGCGAAATGTAGTGTGAGGAGGGTTATGCGAGAGGCTTTCAATGAATTCGAAAGTAAAGTTCTATGTACTGACTTGGCAGAAAATCCTAAGAAATTTTGGTCCTATGTCAAAGCGGTAGGTGGATCAAAACAAAATGTCCAGACACTCTGTGACCAAAATGGTACTGAAACAGAGGATGACAGACTAAAGGCCGAAATACTAAATGTCTTCTTCCAAAGCTGTTTCACAGAGGAAGACTGCACTGTGCTTCCTTCTCTAGATTGTCGCACAGTTGACAAAATGGTAGATATCGAAGTAGACGACAGAGGAATAGAGAAACAATTAAAATTGCTCAAAAGAGGAAAGGCCGCTGGTCCTGATGGGATACCAGTTCGAGTTTACACAGAGTACGCGAAGGAACTTGCCCCCCTTCTTGCAGCGGTGTACCGTAGGTCTCTAGAAGAGCGAAGCGTTCCAAAGGATTGGAAAAGGGCACAGGTCATCCCCGTTTTCAAGAAGGGCCGTCGAACAGATGTGCAGAACTATAGACCTATATCTCTAACGTCGATCAGTTGTAGAATTTTGGAACACGTATTATGTTCGAGTATAATGTCTTTTCTGGAGACTAGAAATCTACTCTGTAGGAATCAACATGGGTTTCGAAAAAGACGGTCGTGTGAAACCCAGCTCGCGCTATTCGTCCACGAGACTCAGAGGGCCTTAGACACGGGTTCACAGATAGATGCCGTGTTTCGTGACTTCCGTAAGGCGTTTGACACAGTTCCCCACAGTCGTTTAATGAACAAAGTAAGAGCATACGGACTATCAGATCAATTGTGTGATTGGATTGAGGAGTTCCTAGATAACAGAACGCAGCATGCCATTCTCAATGGAGAGAAGTCTTCCGAAGTAAGAGTGATTTCAGGTGTGCCGCAGGGGAGTGTCATAGGACCGTTGCTATTCACAATATACATAAATGACATGGTGGATGACATCGGAAGTTCACTGAGGCTTTTTGCAGATGATGCTGTGGTGTATCGAGAGGTTGCAACAATGGAAAATTGTAGTGAAATGCAGGAGGATCTGCAGCGAATTGACGCATGGTGCAGGGAATGGCAATTGAATCTCAATGTAGACAAGTGTAATGTGATGCGAATACATAGAAAGATAGGTCCCTTATCATTTAGCTACAAAATAGCAGGTCAGCAACTGGAAGCAGTTAATTCCATAAATTATCTGGGAGTACGCATTAGGAGTGATTTAAAATGGAATGATCATATAAAGTTGATCGTCGGTAAAGCAGATGCCAGACTGAGATTCATTGGAAGAGTCCTAAGGAAATGCAATCCGACAACAAAGGAAGTAGGTTACAGTAGGCTTGTTCGCCCAATGCTTGAATACTGCTCAGCAGTGTGGGATCCGCACCAGGTAGGGTTGATAGAAGAGATAGAGAAGATCCAACGGAGAGCAGCGCGCTTCGTTACAGGATCATTTAGTAATTGCGAAAGCGTTACGGAGATGACAGATAAACTCCAGTGGAAGACTCTGCAGGAGAGACGCTCAGTAGCTCGGTACGGGCTTTTGTTAAAGTTTCGAGAACATACCTTCACCGAAGAGTCAAGCAGTATATTGCTCCCTCCTACTGAAACGTCCCCTTAGAAAAATTTATTCAAGACTGTGCTTAAACTGACACACAATAGTTTTTAGCGCAACGCAATCTGACTTCCAAAAGTCCCTACGAAAGAATGGCCCTGACTAGCATTAAGCTATACGTTTCACAAATCACTTACCTCACAAAAATCTTCGTTACTCAAGCTACTGCAATACAGCGAGCGCCACTACTGCCAGCTAAATAAAAGATTCAAACTACTGAAGGCACTAACTACTGATAGGCATAGTTAGCAAATGAAAGATTTTAATAGAGAACAAACAATGTATTTACCTCACTAGTCATAATATATATATAGCAGTTCATGACACCAATTCTTACAAATTTCAAAACTCCGCCATCTCTCTCCCCACGTCCACCACTGCTGGCGGCTCACCTCCAACTGCGCAACGCTACGCTCTGTTAGCATCCAACTGCCGCTGCTCAACACTACAATGGCAGACAACAATGCAAACTAAACACAGACTGCGCACAGCACAGCCAGTGATTTTTCATACCGAGCGCTAAGCGGCGTTACCAATAAGAAAACCTAAACAGCCTACTTACATAGCCCCCATGCTCCCCACAAAAAATTTACAAATTGTTTTGGGCAGTGGCCAGTACAGATTTGAAAAATTTTTTCATAATTACAATGACAAAGAAATGAAATGCACACAATTATCGATACAATGTTGGTCAAAAGCTAAAATTTTCTCACAGTCCATAAAGACAGTCCTGATCATTCATCAAAGTAAAATTGCAGTGTTTTTCTCAAAGTATGAGTAGTAAAAGAAAATGCACTTGGAAGTAGTGGATTTCTAAGCAGTCTTGAAGAAGTAGTGTTGTCCTTCTAACGGACAGACAGTGCTGATTCTTGACATGCAGACAGTTAATGGGCCACAACAGAGCAAACCCACTGTAGTCCTGGTAGAGATTACGGTATTGGTGGGCCACCAGAGGTGCAGACCCACTGCAGTCCTTGTAGAGATGGCCAGCAGCCATCTGTTGCAACTGTGCAGGTGCACAATCACCATTGAAGAGGCTTGCAGAGAATACAGCAAGTCCATAAACCACCACTTGTCCACTCACAAAAATTGTTTTTGAAATGTCCTTAGAACCAGCAATGCTGTTATCCAGTCCCTTACTGAATTATTAACACACGTGCAAACACTATCAGTCCCTACTTCTCACATATTGTCCATATACTATGACCAACAGAAATGTGTGCAGTGAAATGTAATTTACAAGTTACTTAATTTGATGAACTGGTGCCAATTACAATTTTATAACATAAGAATACAATAACAAAGGTACAAAATATATCATTAAAGAACATAATAGTACAGATAACATTTGCAGTAATACAGGCTTTACAAAAGAATCGAAATAACATATACATCAGTGTAATGGAATTGTGACATGAGTACATACATCAAAGATCAGAATAACTTTTGAAACATCAACTTCACACATGAGCATTAAAACAAAACACTATAAATAATGTCTGAACATATTTACAAAGAAAATGACATAGTATTTGAAAAATTCAACAACATAAATCTTATTAGCTAAGCACATAAAGACAGGAAAAAGACAAATACACAAGGGTACATAAACACATAGAGGGATAATACGAAAGGAAAGGACAGGGTTTGTTTTACTGCAGTATTTTGCATAGAGATCTCCCTTAGTTCATCATTATTTCCAAAATGTCCTATCTAAACCTGCTTTCTGTATTCTGTTCACATCCTCTTTCAAAAATAGTTTTTCTCGACTGTACACTACTTTTTTGGCCAAACCATTTTCTTAAAGCTTCTCAATGCTTTTCTTCCAATTCATCATAGTTAGTTTCTTATATAGTCTACCCCCTCTTAAGCTAACTTAAATCTACTGAGCTCAGATACTAAACTAAGGGACGAGGCAATGCAGCAGCACAAAACAATTAACACAAACAGCAATGATAAAAAAATGGAAATTGGCAAAAAAAGGCAGCAATATTACAACTAATATAAGGCAATGCGCAGCAAACAAGAAAAATAAATCAGTAATAAAATTGGCTTAACCTAGTAATACAAAGTGACATTCAGTAGCACTATGAATGGCAAACAGCCGCAGAAAATGCTATAACTTATACCTAAACATGACAAAGCTCAAGCAGAAAAAATGTTACACTAAAGACAACAATGCAGATAAGGACAATGTCTATTGACATCTTAATGTCTATGCAATTAAAGTGGTGCACCACAAAAATTTATTGTAAAAAAATATTACCGTGTACTTGAAAAGACAATTCTGTATGCAATTTCTGTGAAGGGAAATGTCTTTTTGTGCTACTTCTTTTTTTTTAAGTAAATCATAAAGTTATTATTTACTGGATCTGTAGGCATAAAATATTTATATTAGTACATCCATAAAATTTATTTTAACCAATGCTTCAGTGCAGTTAGAAACTAGATATTAAACAAAATGAGAAAATAAATGCATAGAGCAAGCCACATGGCATTTCTCTCAACTAGCAGGACAATAGCCATGAAATGTTTCTCGTCGTTTCATTAGGCATTTTAGTAAATATCATAAATTAAGAGCTCCACAGTGTAATCATTCGTTTTCAAGTTTGGGCGTGTAGAATTTGCGATGCTTTCTACAAAGGAATCTCAATAGCGAGGATAATGGGCTCTTTTTTTTTCTCCACCTGTGCCTCTGACAGGCACACACTAATGGCTTTCTTTTGTCAGGTGGTTGTCTCGCAGCTGGGTGCCCACGACGCATTACATGTCTTATCGAAATATTTACGACACCAGTTTCCGCTACAGTGGCAGTCTCATATAAAAAAAAATTCAAAGGTCAAGAATTTGCGTTACAAATCTGCAGAAACAAAATCCTTTAAATATAATAGTGTCCAAAAAATTTTCGCCAGCATAGTGATACATTCACGCATATACACACATTTCATAACACTTAAAGTACGATTCTTGGTTTCTAACAACCTCTTTCACAAACCAGAGTCCCTAACCACTACTCATTATTCCTTACCTTATTCGTCGACATTTCTTCAATATTTCATCATAACAGATATGTAGCATAACCAAATAACTCATATAGCATCAGCTTAAACATACCTCAGCAGCATAATTCACATCGTTGTCGTAATAATAACATCATAACACCTCAGTCAAATCTCAAAAATGTCATAGCTTTCTGGAATAATTTCAAAGCCTAAAAAAAATTCTCTGCTCATGTCAAAAGTGTCATCTACCTCAAACGTACTTTAAAAATCATGATCCCATACCAAATATATCATTCAAAGCTATCATAGTATCACAATGGTTCCGAAAAAATATGAACAGTTCACAAAATACAACTTCGTAAGTGTGAAGTTATCCAATGGTGTAATTACGTAAACATCTGTCACTGATGTAGTAAAGTAAATGTTTGTCTCTCTCAGTTAAATGATCAGATAGCTGTGTAATTTATGTGTTAGAGAAATATGGTACCGATGTGTAAAGTAGTATAAACAAATACCATATTAGCTAGGGCTCCTTGTGCTTGCCAAACACATGGTACACAAAGTAAGCGTGTACCCCCCTGAGGATTAATGTAATTATATCCTCAGATGTTACAGATTACAGCAATGGAATGAAATGTATCACGGGAAACCTTTGTATCATTGTACTTCAAATATCTTTAAAAATAAATTTATTAAGTACAAAACTAATCATTCAAATACATGTACTGTAGCGATAAACTGTGCGTCTTGTTGTAAGATAATTATGTGGAAGTGTCGTAGTTATCGTCCTGTGTAAGCAAAGTTCTGCTGAAGTCAATGTACTTACCTCGTAATAAACGAAGTGAGTTGCTTTGCGTATAAATATCTTAGTTATTACGCTTATTGCCGTGATGAAGAAAGTACTGTGCTGTAACGTATTGCTGTGCTATGGAAAAGGCTGTCTAATTGCAGCTATACCCCAAAAGTTACCACTAAAACATGTTTTACTTTCCAGAATAATTCAGAAAAACTGTGCAGATATAAAACAGATACACCGCAAAAGCACAATGTAAATTGTGTCACACATTAGTAGCGTCGTGATATAATTGCGTAGCTATCAAAGAAACCAAACGCTAAGTCATCTTTAATCTCACAAAAAGTACTTCAAATAAAGAATGTCTTTTCAAGTAAACCAAAATGTTGCATTAAAATCTCATTAGCAATACTGGTAAATGTTCTAAGTATGTGAGCCTTATAGTCGTTACGTAGTCGTGCAACTAACGAGCAAGAATGTACACACGAAATAACACTGCGATGTCTGTTCACTATAACAATGCACTCGTAATTTCTGTTTAAAAATGTTCCCTACGTTCTAGACTGGATAGTTAACTTCACCTTATTGTTGCATGTTAACAGTTTCTCAGTGTGACAAAACATACTACAAAAGTGAAGTGAAATGTTTTATGGCAAACACAAACTTAAAAAGCAGATTATCTCTTAATAAACGGTTTTTCATGTAAAATGTGGTGTAAACCTTTACTCTTCCTAGTACGCAGACTGTCAACTGAAAAGCAATTATCACGTGGTTACGTCGGTAAGGAACACTGGAATTTTGCTCAAGGTTAGCTTATGTTATTTTTCTCTGAGCCCGCCGGCTGCCTGCGGTGCGAGTCATTGTCTGTTTCTTTGTTGGCGCGCGTCGTTATTGGGATTAGGAGACCTAACTTCTACAAATTCACCTTGTCGAGAGGGCCCTGTTTGAATCCCGCCAGTTCTGATGCAATTCAGGTCTGTCGTTACGATCATATCGTCTGTCGTCATGTCGGTAATTCCTGTAATTTCTTGTTTGTCGGTCATGTGGTGGAGAATTTCTCCCTGAATTATCACTGCGCGGTGGACCTTTGCGTCTGAAGTTATTCTGTCTCCCGTGATAATAATAGTTCTGGTTGCCATATTGTCTGTTTCTATGATTGTCTCTGTGATAGTCACTACTGCGGAGAGGTGATCTTTCCCTGTAATTATTACTACTCTGCCAGCGGTTGTCATACGGGTGGTGTCCGTTTTGGTCACGATTTACGTTGTACGAATAGCCTTGTCGTGTATTATTTCTGTCATCGCGGAATTGTGACAGGTGTGACCTGTAATTGTTGTGTTCCTGTTTTCGCGTTCCGCGATGGTCAGTGTCAATTTCCAGTTCTTGTAACAGTCCCTGAAAAGCTTCAATGTCGTCTTTGCATCGTCCTGCTAAAGTAATCTGTCGTAAATGTTCAGGCAATTAGATTAAGCAAATGCGGATGAGTTCTGAGGGGCTGTATGGGTTTGAAAGATACTGATTCTTATGTAACATGTCTTCAAAATATTTGACAAGACTGGAAAATTCAGATTGTTCGAAATGTTTCATCATTATGATGCTATGTTTTACTCGGTCTTGTGTGGCTTGGGACCAATATGCTGAGAGGAAGGCATGGTAAAATTCTCCTTCACTGTGGCAATCGTGAATGACCGATCGCATTCTTACAGCTGGTTCATTCTCTAAATAGCCACACATAAATTCTAATCTGTGCTCTAGTGACCAGTTGGGAGGAAAACAATGAGAGAATTGATAGAGCCACGCTTGTGGATGAATGTCGTTGCCAGAATTCTTAAATGTTTTGAATTTACGTGTAGTAATGAACAGCTTATAGTCAAAATCATCGTGTAGGCGGGTCGCATATCGGTCATTGTTACGTCGTTTCGGCGGTTCCATCTCAAAATTCGGTGTACTTTGCCAATTACTTTCATGATTTCCGAAATGCCCTGTGTTATTATTTTGTGGTTGTTCTGTATTGCTATGTCCCTCTTCCCATACTCGGGCGCGAGTGTCCTCTGAAATATGTAATTCTTGTATTACTTGAGCCAACTGATCTTGTACTTCCCGCATTTCTCTTTTGTACTGTGTGTTGATTTGATTTTGATTGTGTTTGAATTTCCTAATTTGTTCATAATCTTCAGTGTCAGTGAAGGCTACAGGTTTTGTGTCATTCATATCATCATCTACCTTCGTAGATAAGTTAGTGAACTGATCTGAAAGTTCGGCTACTTTCTCCGATAGTGAACACATTGCCTCAGTGTGTTTTTCTGAACCAAGTTTCAGAGTGTCCATTTGTGTTGAAATCGAATCTACTGTGTCCTTTAAGTTTTCCTGAGTTCTTGCAAGTTGCGTAACCGAATCGGTGGATGCAACTGAGTCCATTTTAGCTTGCAAGGTGTTGTGATTTTCACGAACAATAGTTTGCAATTCTTTTATGGCTGCTTCGTGATTCTGTAATGCCGCGAAAAAATGGGTTGGAAATGCTCACAAATTTGTGTTTTTACGTCATTACAGATTTTTTGACATTTCGATTCAATGTTATGTAACTCAGTAGTTAAATCTTCACGTGTTTGTTCAAGCGTATGTTCCACTGAGTCTAACTTTTGAAGCTTTTGTTGTGTTTGTCTCTGATTTTGTTCCATTGTGTCTAACTTTTGAAGGTTTTGTCCCATTTGTTGCATTAATTGTAATAACAGTGCACTGGTGTCTGAAACATGTTCCTTACTGCTATTCGGAAATGTATTTGAACCGGCAATATTCGCAGTTTGAAAAACAGAAAAAGTGTCTTGACTTATTTGAGAAACCGGTGAGGACGCAAAACCTGAATATACAGTATTTGCAAGAATGTGTCCTGTCAGTTCGGACTCCTGAGGCGAGCGGTTGCCAACCGATCGATCGATAATGCTTCCCTGTTCACTAATTGTTTCACTGTCTAAACCATTGTTTGCAGGCCGCTCCATTTCCCTATGTACAGTTACCAAATTACTACTTTGAACATTAGTTAATTCATTACATGGTGGCGCTAACACACTGCTTTCGTCTTCACTGTCATTCCTCAGTTTACTTTGGAGCCTAGTATTACGTTTTCCACACGCCATTATTGTCACAATATTTCACACGACAACACAGAAAAAAACACAATTTGAAGAGCAAAAAAAAATAAGAGGTTGTATCGAGAGGTTGCAACAATGGAAAATTGTAGTGAAATGCAGGAGGATCTGCAGCGAATTGACGCATGGTGCAGGGAATGGCAATTGAATCTCAATGTAGACAAGTGTAATGTGATGCGAATACATAGAAAGATAGGTCCCTTATCATTTAGCTACAAAATAGCAGGTCAGCAACTGGAAGCAGTTAATTCCATAAATTATCTGGGAGTACGCATTAGGAGTGATTTAAAATGGAATGATCATATAAAGTTGATCGTCGGTAAAGCAGATGCCAGACTGAGATTCATTGGAAGAGTCCTAAGGAAATGCAATCCGACAACAAAGGAAGTAGGTTACAGTAGGCTTGTTCGCCCAATGCTTGAATACTGCTCAGCAGTGTGGGATCCGCACCAGGTAGGGTTGATAGAAGAGATAGAGAAGATCCAACGGAGAGCAGCGCGCTTCGTTACTGGATCATTTAGTAATTGCGAAAGCGTTACGGAGATGACAGATAAACTCCAGTGGAAGACTCTGCAGGAGAGACGCTCAGTAGCTCGGTACGGGCTTTTGTTAAAGTTTCGAGAACATACCTTCACCGAAGAGTCAAGCAGTATATTGCTCCCTCCTACTGAAACGTCCCCTTAGAAAAATTTATTCAAGACTGTGCTTAAACTGACACACAATAGTTTTTAGCGCAACGCAATCTGACTTCCAAAAGTCCCTACGAAAGAATGGCCCTGACTAGCATTAAGCTATACGTTTCACAAATCACTTACCTCACAAAAATCTTCGTTACTCAAGCTACTGCAATACAGCGAGCGCCACTACTGCCAGCTAAATAAAAGATTCAAACTACTGAAGGCACTAACTACTGATAGGCATAGTTAGCAAATGAAAGATTTTAATAGAGAACAAACAATGTATTTACCTCACTAGTCATAATATATATATAGCAGTTCATGACACCAATTCTTACAAATTTCAAAACTCCGCCATCTCTCTCCCCACGTCCACCACTGCTGGCGGCTCACCTCCAACTGCGCAACGCTACGCTCTGTTAGCATCCAGCTGCCGCTGCTCAACACTACAATGGCAGACAACAATGCAAACTAAACACAGACTGCGCACAGCACAGCCAGTGATTTTTCATACCGAGCGCTAAGCGGCGTTACCAATAAGAAAACCTAAACAGCCTACTTACACTACGTATGTCTCGCGAAGAGACCATGAGGATAAAATCAGAGAGATTAGAGCCCACACAGAAGCATACCGACAATCCTTCTTTCCACGTACAATACGAGACTGGAATAGAAGGGAGAACCGATAGAGGTACTCAGGGTACCCTCCGCCACACACCGTCAGGTGGCTTGCGGAGTATGGATGTAGATGTACACACACACACACACACACATACACACACACACACACACACTGTAAGCATTATTGCCACCACACCAACCAAAGAGACCGACGCCAGAAATTATCGACAGTGAAAATTACTGATCAATGGTCGAGGTAGCTTTAACTCCAGCCCTTTGCTTTTTGACGAGGGAGAGATCAGAATTCCACGCAAAATTTAAACAAAATCATCCATCTCTGATTATAAGGTTACTTGCTAATTTAATTTCAACTTCTTCCTTAATAACACTATCCTAATACCTGGCAGTGCATGCCAGAATCTCCGTGTTCTTATGTTCTATACGGTGACCAATGCCAAGACAAAGACCTGCAATAGACGATTTGCTCAGCTGCTGTAAGCGTGTGTGACCTTTATGCTCAGTACATCCGCCCTCCACGGTCCTAATAATCCGACCTATGTATTACATGCCACAGCTGCAAGAAATACGATAGACACCCTCCTTAGGCAAACGACGATCATCCTTAACGAAACCCAAAAGATTGCTAACTTTATGTGGAGGTCGGACATTTCACATCATATTTCTGCAAAATACGACCATTCTCATTATAAATGCTCCCCCGTAAGGCAAAAAGGTCGTAGAAATAGGTGCCAACTCGAGATTATCATCACTCATCCTGTCCATAGTTGTTCGACAGCGCAAAGCACGTCCGATCTGTCTTTACTGTGTGTATCCATTCTGACGAAAGGTGATCTCAAGATGGGTTAATTCAGTTGACAAAGTGTGAGGGCCTAAACCGACGTGGGCCTTGTGAACCAACGTTCAAAATTGGTTTATCCCTTCATGCTCAGCCGGATGGCGACAGCCATCAGCCTATAGTTACAAATCATTGTGCGTAGAATTCCTATAAACAGTATGTCCCAGTGATCATCAACCTTCCTCCTGACCAAAGCATCAAGGAAAAAAGACAGCCATCCTTTCCACCTGTGATTTGAAACGAATATTCTGGTGGATTGAATTCAAGTGTTCTAAAGAGACATTCAAATTCTCACTGCCAAGAGGCCAAACGACAAAAATAACGTCTACATATTCGAAAAAGCACGCAGCTTCCAAATTTACTGACCCCATGGCACGTTCCACGAATTTTTCCACAAAAAATTTGCAATAATAGATGACAACTGGCTTTCCATCGCAATTCCATCTATCTGCTCATAGTACTAGTTATCTAATAAAAATTAAGTGGAAGTCAACACATGTCGAAATAGGTTCGTTAACTCAACACCAAACCTGACTTCAGTTAACCGCAACGAATAAAACATAGGAACGTGAGTGATGAGAGGAAGCACATCATTCAAACGCATTCCCTCTAATCGATGTAAGAATTCCGCTGAGTTTTTAATGGGATGCTCTCACCGACCAACTACTGGGCTCAAGAGAGTAAGAAGTTGTTTTACTACACGATATGTTGGGGCAGCAGTTTTACCCACAACTTTGTGGGTCTTCGTAATACCATAAAACCTAGAGGGAACAGCACTATAAGAATTAAGACTTTTGATAGTCCCTTGCGAAGAGGAACTTTTCTTCAGGAGGCTGTTAGCCTCTCTCTCAACTCTTTTTGGGCGGTCAGTCCCGAACTTGCGATACATTGAATCAGGAAGTAAATACTGGATCATTAACGTTGTCCTGCTTGAGCACAACAATTGTAGTATTGCCCATGTCCGTAGGTAAAGTAACAATATCCGGATCAGCCTTAAGCGAACGTAAATCGGCCGTCTGTGCTGCTGTTATATCACTCTTGGGTGAACGTAACCCACTCAGCACATCTCTGTTCCCTAGTCTCCTCCCTAGCCTCAGGAGGTAGTTTAAAATCAGCCTCTTCAATATAAGCAATAAATATAGGCGCTGGTAAACGCTTGGCGTCGTTGCAAAACCTTGAACTATCTCGGATCAAGCTGCGCCGTCATAAGCTTTCGCTGGAGTTTAAAATTTCCTTGCAGAGGGCTTTCCTGTTCCTCTTTACTCTTGAAAATGACATGGTCATCTTCACTCGAAATACAGGCTGTTGTCGACGACGTCACCCAGCTGCATTTCCTGATGTTATTTGAAAATTACAACTCTAATCATTTACTTACTGGTCGCTAATGTGTGCTAGCGCAAAGTTATGTTGACATTCGACCGTGTCTTGTAGGTGCCTCGCGTTTTTTGACAAGCAGTGTGTAGTCAACATCGAATTTTTCATAAAGCTTCAGTATCCTGTACCACGACATCGGCCAGGACCACCGTGTTCCTGTACTCGGTACCCAGATTCTCTTGCTTATGTTTATGAAACATAATCTTTATGAATTATTGCATATTACCAGGGAGAAGAAATAAGTTTTGATAGAATACCTCGTGTATCATAACACAGACAAGTTGGGGGCTGGAACAGGAGTAATTTATTATATGTGACCATAAATACAGGGAGGGAGATTGAGTACTGTATAAAGTATCTGACTTGAAGAGTACAGAACAGAACGTGATACGTGGATGGACAGCAGAGCCATTCAAGCGGTAAAAGTAAACTGCTTTACGAGGAATCTCGCTTTAACCTGCAGGTAATAGGATGTTTCTGACGTAACGCCTGGTATTCAGATGACTGTTGAGGAAGAGCATTGTAGAATTCCTGGACGAGCGGCAGGAAATTTCCCGGGAGGTTTAGCGTCGTGTCGCTAGATATTTATACCTCCCCGACACATTTATGGGGGAAGTGAGGCATTAGGGCACCACCAGACGACCCTCCGCGATTCGTGAACTCGTATTTCTCGACCATATCCGCGGGGAAATGTTAAACGATTAATAAAAGTAATGCAATAAATTTTGTGTTTTATACCGCACTATTTCGTTTCGCTTGGAGCCTTTTAATCTTATTACGCAGTTTCCATCGATCCAGCAGCTATCAAATGGAATTTCAGACTTTACACCAAAATGAAAGCATTTAACAGATTTTAACAAACTGCACTGGGTGCATTCAATCACCAGTTAGTTGTTGGGAAAAATGTTTGAAATTGATATTTAGTGCATTATACCTTACCGAGGATTCAATGTCATTCTGTTGGTATCATTTCATTGGCGTCGTTTTGAATGAAACGAAGCTAAATGATGTTATGTGTTGGTAGGTGATATTGTGATATTGGAACGCTATGTTATGTTGGAGGAAACCGCTCTTATATTGCGTTAAATATTTTCGCACTCGCTGTAAGTTATTGCTCTTCCTTGTTGAACAGTATTATTTTGCTTCTTCGTAGCGTATTTCCCTGAACGTTAATCGCAACTTCTGCGACAAAAGTGTGCTCGTATGTTGAGGAGGCATATATTGGAGGATCAAACGTCTGAAATGTTTGTTTCTGTTTTTCTTGTGCATTCTTATGTATAGAAGTATTACAACCTTTAATGATACATGCGATACATGTGTTTCAGGAAAGCGTCATAACTCTTGGTTACTTATGCTCTCATAACTCGCCGACCATTTCTATCTAATTTTTTATGGAATGCATTCCATTGTCTGAATATGTTGTATTTTACCTATATGTAGCTGTGGTTCAGTAGTATTTTAAAACTCGTTAGCGTTTAAACATTTATGTTAAGTAACGACTGGAGATTCGAACCATGTGTTCTGCCGAATCTGCAACTATGCGCTGTGGTTTTAAAGCGAGTACCGTTAGCTTGTCATAACACTGCCACAGCCCCTTCACATTTCCAAGAGAAACTGCACAATTGTAAGCCAAAATAATCTTCAACAATGTCATGATATGTGTGATGTTTTAGGAGCTCGTGCGTGGCTGGAGATAATCAATGGTTAACTATGGATAACAAATGAAAACACCATAAAGTGATCATCAAATATGTACTAACACTTCATCATCCTTTGTCTCAGAGGTTTTGGTTACTAAAATTTCTCAGCTTATTTCGAACATATACTATTGGTTTGAAAGCACTGTCTCGCCCCGGAAATTGTTGAGAACTTTCGACCGTTCTATAGCTACATACGAAAAAAGAACACCATATTAGTTAGTCAGTGGCGGATTTAGTTATGAACTGTGGTGTGACTGAAGAAACTATACTTACGATTGTAACATACGGGTCAGAATAGCCACAGTGAACGTACTTGAAAGTGACCCAACTGAAACTCAACCGAGTGAAGTAGTGCCGCAGTAAGGAATTGTCCTCAAATCCGGAAGGACGTTGATTCATATTCCCCTCTGGCCATCCCTCTTAAGGCTACTGTTAGAATGATGCCCTTTAAAAGGACATGGTCGATATCCTTCCTTCCAAATACGAGCTGTACTGATCTTGGCGTTGACTGGATGCTAAACCCTGAATTTAGTCAATCGTTTATTCATCCACAGATAATTTTACACTGATATTAGACATGTCAGCTTCATACAGGAATAAAACATAATAAAATGTAAACAAGTATGCAGTCATGTAATTAGTCGCAAGTCTATTTAATTCTGATAAATGTGTTACACTATTTATTGACATCTCATCGCGAGTCAATACACAAGCTACAGTCAGTGCATACGCAACAAACGACTATAACATTTCTCCGTCTGATACGAGGACCATAGTGATACTCCCATCTTCCCATTACACTCATGTCTGAATAAGTGAGTCACTAACTCCCCATAATGAAGCAGGTGTTTAGCTGAGGAAGATGGAATGACTTTACCATTTTTTGTAACAGATATTATAATCCTTTTTCCGATGTGTGTCCTAATTGGACAGTATCTCTCCACATTTTGTGGTTAATGAAATACAGCCACCAATTCCTATGAAGTGTCAGGTAATTCTTCTTTGAATTACCACAGAGCAGCTATGTCAAGTAGCAGATTTTTGAAGAGAGGTTGGTGGTAGTAGTTAGATATAGCCAACCACTCGGAGTGGAATAGTTTCTTCAAGTCAACGTGAAAGCGGGAGACATATCGAACGACCATTCGGGTCATGCATTCAAGAGGACAGATACTTCTTGACGCCGACAGCCACTCAAGATGTGAGAAAAGAAGAAAGAAATTGAGCATGCTACTGACTATCAGAGGTTAAACAGTTTGTAACGCAACCACCAGTCACACGAAACCACCCCAACAGTGGAGTGCGCTGTGGACAGCTTACACAATGCAGCCATGGCCATTTGTGAGAACTTAGAACTAAGTAAACCTAACTAACTTAAGGATATCACACACATCTATGCCCGAGGCAGGATTCGAACCTGCGACCGTAGCGACCACGCGGTTCCATACTGAAGAGCCTAAGACCACTCGGCCACCCCAGCCGGCTATCAGTTAGAACTACTGATGTGTTTTCTCTGTGGAATTCTGTTAGAGCACTGATTTAGAGTGCGTATACATATGAGATCTGATATTTTGGTATCTTAAAAGATCGCAGTTTTGCTTATACAGATGTATTCCCCATCTGTTAATGAGCCATGTGCTCTCCATGTTGTTTTTAACGCCAGTCATTTGGTCGGATCTATGTTTGCTTGCCCAAACGGTTAGCCATCTGCCAACTGTAGGAACATATACCATCGAATAACACCCTTCCGCCTTTCACTGTCTATTGAGTAGACGACATACGAGGGGGGATTTAAGCCACAGTAACATTCTTTGAGTAGCTCTAAATTGTGTTGGTTTTCTTGTGCATACGCTTATAATCATCACGCGTATTGAAGTCAGAAACTATCGTCCAGCTGTCTCGCAAATGACAACTCTAGAAACATTTTCAGTTAAGGTCCACCCTTGTAACTAAGTGGTCAGCGTGTCTGCCTGATATGAGGAGAACCCAGGTTCAGTTCCTGGTTCAGCCAGGGATTTCTGGTTGGTGGAAGAACTGGAAGAGTACGAACTTAGAGGTAAGAATGTGTGGCTTCAAGATTTCGGAAGCTGGCAATGGCCGAGAGAGTGATCACTGCCCTGGTGGCCCTCCACAGCCAATCTGAATAACGCTTTTGGCACAGGGTGACGCGAGGGCCGGACGGAATCGAATGCCCCTTCAGCTCTAGAACCTGGAGCTGTTGTATTACACTGGGTGATTCAAAAACTTTCAGTGCTTCAATTTGAGGTAAGGAGACCTAATCCAGAAATGGCCGGGAAAGTTAAAAGCGAAAATCGTTATGATATCTCTGACAGAGGAATACATATCCCGGTACTGTCGTTGCTAAGACTTTAGAACAGGCCAGTTTCAGAGGTGATAGTACAGACAGAAACAACAGTAAAATGTCTAGTGAAGATTACGTGTAAAGTGCATATCTTAAGAGCTGTGAGCACTTGTTGATCTTAAATACTGCTTCAAGCTCTTTGGTTTTCATATTCTTGGAGGAGGTTGTAGGGACTAAACAAGAAAAAAAATGTCCACCATATGTGGGTTCTAATATTTATACCTTAAGAGCTATGAGCACTTGTTCAGAAGAAGAGGTGTATTTCACAGTAGCGAAAATGAGCAAGAGCTCATAGCTGTTAAGGTACGCACATTACAGCCCATTTTACTAGAATCTTTTTTCTTGGGAATTTTTTGTTTTATTGTCCTTAGGATAATAACGATCGATAAAAGAGTATTTAAATTGTTTCAATAAAACTGCCCAGATCGCATGCAAGTTGCGTAATAATTTGGTGGCCAGTGCCGGTCTTTTATTAGACCATTATCCGACCTTTTTTACTCTTTAAACAAGATTGTTTCCTATTGTAAGTCGTCGAGGAATAAATACAATCACAGAATTAAAATAACACAAAACAAATTGCTGGTACACTATTGATGACAGCTAGACGCTCTGGAGGCGTATGGAACACTGCTGAATGGAGCTCAGTCACTCGTGGTTTCATAGCGAAAGCTCCGCCCACCGCCACTTGCATGACGTCACCAATGGCCAATCGTAGAGAACTGTTAATACAATCTCTGAGAGCTGTTTGTAAATGTACATTATTATAAGTTTCAGTCATAGAACAAATCAAAGAAAAAATTAGAGATATTATGAATGTACATAAAAGGTGTGCATTACCAACTGTTCTTAAACAAAGAAGAAGGTCTTGCCCAGTAATAACTACTCGTTTCAATATATGCTGCCCTCTACAAGTGCTCGTATTAACGTATGGCAGAGATGTTTGACAGGACGCTAATAACTGACACCTTCTATGGGTATGGATTGCGATGTAGCCTACAGTGTCTCTGTTTCAGCCTGCGACAGCTAAATAACTTTCTGTGATGTAAGTGGCCACCTCCTGCGTGGGCAGGGTCAACTTTGTATTTTCTAGTGGGAAGCACCCACCCTCTTTTTATTGCAGTATGGATTCTACATCAAAAAATAAGTGTGGTTTACTCAAACCATTGATTCCCGTTCGTAGCAGATGGCGGTGTAATCGACAAATGTCGAGTGTGCCTAATTTTGCCCTTAAAATTTGACCCATTTAATTCTACGTCTCATTTACAATCTAAATGTAAACCTTTGTGCTCTAACGTTTAATATTTATTTTCGAAATTCCATTTAGTGTTGCAAATTTGACTGTATAATACAACACGGTTAGCTGTTTCACTGCCCAGTCAGAAACTACGTTTAGCGTGATCCAGGAACAACGACGTGGTTGTAATAGTTTCATGTTTCCATCGGGGTGCTTGGTTTCGGTGAGTCCCTTGTCTCTCACCATTGGGGTGGTTGATTTCGGTGAGTTCCCTTACCCACCACCACTGAAGTGCTTGATTTCGGTGAGTATCCATTGCAGGTGCGCCTGTAACTATCACTTCATGGACATTTTACGTTGTTACAATGGCTGTATTTTGTATTTCACCGGTAGCTGCGTAGCAGCTAGCTCAAGAATTACGGTGGTTGGATGGAAGAACAGAACGATATCAGCCACCTTTGTTGCAGGGATCGAGGGCGGCCACCGAAATCAAGCATTCCGATGCCTTGGGGACTCACCACCATCAGCCCCGTCGAGAGCAGAAAACTATGTTATCACACAAGCAACTCATTTACCAGAAATGTCACCGTCTAGCAGTATTATTTCTGCTGTATAATCACATTTTCAACACTCACGTAATTTTTGAACATCCAGAACAATTGTTAGAACACAAAGATTTACATTTATATCATAAGTGGAAAATAGTATCAAATGCTTCGGTACTTAAATACAAAAGTAGGTACACTCGATATATGTCAATTATAGCGGCATCCACCATGAATGGGAAACAATGGCAGCTGCATCCTGTTGGGCTGCTTCGTTTTAATGGGTGATAAAATAATGGCTGTGATTGGCTGTTTCGTTTTAATGGCCAGTAATAATAGAGGGCTGTGATTGGCTAATAAAAGTAGTAGGCTGTGTTTGATGCAGGGGTAAGGGAATGTGCTGGGGCGTGGGCGTGGTCTCGAAGATAGGTTGCTCTCCTACAGTTGATTATTGGTGTTAAAATACCCAGTATTCCGAAATATTCAAATACAAATCAGTTTATAAGTAAATATAACAATTTTTATCCTTTTTCACAAATACACACAGAAGTAAACTTTGTGATGCCCGAATTATTATTTTATTGCTTTGTCCATTTTTTTCTTTTTACGTCATACGGGAATCAGAGGGAACAATAATTCTTCATGTTAGCTTCTGTTGTATCCGCAACTGGAGTACTAAAGCTTGTAAAACCTATAATTAAATCATTGTGTGTATTTTATACTTCAACTAAATGATATCACCACATCGGAATAATGGAAGCTGCTTAAGTACGAAAAGGAAAATGCAAAGCGCTCTCTGGACACGTTTTCTTTTGACAAAATACAATTTATCTCGTTATCTTACGAATGAAGAATACATTTGAAAGTGGTCTGCCCTTTAACTCCAGCTGTCCGGTTAGTACTTCCCAACACGATTAGGTTATGTAACACGTCTACCATAACTTACTCGCCTTCCCAACGCCACTCACTACTATCCAAGCACTTTGGTACAAAAACGCATTATCCGCAACAGGGTAAGCTCAGAGATTCACAATATTTCTTGTGTCATCATTAAAATTCCATAATCTTCTAAATTAAATTTATACTAATTGCTTCTTCCTCAGAAGACTTTCTTAGTATCTCATGAACGAATACAACACTCACGTTGTGTCTGTGCGCTGGTCAAGTAATCCCTTACAGTGAACTACCACTCTGTTCCTCGCATTTAAAATTCCTCATAAATTTAAGCATACAACACCTATGATATTGATGGATTACCTTAAAAAACAGCAGTAATTCTTAACTGTGGATCAATGAGGATTTTATGCATACTGCCTTGGGGGAGCAAAATCGAAGCGACGATCCCCTTCATTACGATGCAATAACTGATTTCACGTTTATAATCCAATTTACGACGAGCTATGAGAGAGATAACTCTGTCGAATTAGACTGAGGCAGATCGTGCTGGGCTGAGTAGGTTCGCACCAGGCCTACAGCAGTGCTGGCGCTAATCCGTTAAGGTGCTTCTGCGGACTAATAAAGCGGCGCACAGCCACGAAACCTGATTGCTGCCTAATGCCGTCACAAAGCAGCGCTGGCTCCGCACTGGGATTCTCACTCTCTTGTTAAGGATGCCGTGTTCGCACAAATGTCGAGAAGCAGGTTCTCTTTAAAAGCAAAGCCTGTCCTGCATGCCGTCTGTGCAGCTACCGCAGCTCCAGTAATGTAACATTAGATTCTGATATGTAGCTTGTTTCACTTTCTTTTACACTAGCATTGCTACTCTGGTAACTGTTGTCTTGTACTACGGAAATATTATATTGATTTGCAGAAAAAAATAATATTTTCATTTGTGAATGCTGTTGGAAAAAAACTCTTTTAATTTAGATATTACTTCTCGAACATTAATTGACTAATGAACGTGGATATATAATTTGGCCAAAATTCTCCGGACACCCTACTGACGTGGATCTCAGAACGGCGGTTGTGGAGAACGAAGAATATCTGAAATTTTTGGCTACAGAGAGATTCGTTGTAGGGTGATCTCACATTTATTTAAGAGACAAACATATTCTGTAGTAGAGTCATAGCTGGTTTCTGCTTTCATTGACAGTCTTCAGCAACTACTGTTGACGGGTGGTGTTAGATTTAAAAAAAAAAAGATGTTCGTTACATGAGTTGTCAAAATTGTAGCCAGTCCCTACGTTGGCACTCGACCATACGCTAAGCAAAGAAGATTAAACAAACGATGTGAATAGAGATAAAGATGAAAAAGAACGGCATAAGAGCGCAACAGAAATAATACTAAATATCGGGACTGACGCCATATAAATACTACACCGACGCATATTAAAAATAATGCTTCCGTACGTGAACTTGCAAACGTGATTCAAAATATCTTGAGCGGCAGAAAGGACGACGTTATTCTGTGTGGAGTGTCGTGCACGACATATAAATAAACTCGAGAGTGCGGCAGAGAAATACTACAATTACTGTTCGTGATATATCGAATGTATGGAAAGTTGCAAATTAATGAGTGTGATACGTGGCAGTCAATTTCTGGGCCGACGAGTCTCATCTTTTATTGTCAGAAAGTTCTGTAATTCGTTTGGTTTGTGTTTGATTGAAGGTAGTTGGTGTATGCTCACATTTATAGATAGCGATATTAGGTCACTGCCGAGATTAGGATGTCAGTTAACGATCACAGTTCATGATTTTAACACAGGTCAGTCCCGTTATTGACAATTGTTACACGTCAAATGGTGACAGTTCCCATGTCTTTTTCATTTGAGTTACGGCTTAACTGTTTTTTAATCAAGTATCTGCTTCTGATTCCAAATTCTGTTCTTTCGTTTTTTAGATATGACGTTCATCACTGATGCTGGTTTTTATCGATTGTGGAGGGCTGAGGACTTCACGTAACCACGCCAGCTGTTCCTCGGCGGCTTTCTGTAACTATTCCTTAAGGCATATGACATACCATTCGTACGATACCTTCTTTTGGTATGAAACTACAAATGTTATTAATTAAATACGGATGGTCCCGATCTTTGTGGGGCGTATGTGGCCCACACCTAGCTGCCTAACTAGATGCGTTATATTTTCTTCCATGTTCAATCTGTTCGTTCAGTACTTTAAGATATGTGAGACATCTTCCCCATAATCAAAAGCATTAATTAAAAAAGTTTTCTGTACAGATATACACCAGAAGATGCAACTTAAAAGTTGCGAAACCGGTTGTGTGCGTCTCTAATGACTTAAATAAGTACGTCTATAGTGGACTGTTAGACTTTTCATTCAGTTTAATAGTTTAATTGTTTTAACACCAGCATTAAACACCCTTTCACCGTAATCACGCAATCATTGGATAGAAAACACGTGTTTGTAATAGTACATATGGTTTAAGAGGCGATAATCTCAAACAACCATCCCCTTTTTATTCTGGTCTTTTCCAAGACTTTAGTATTACTCATATTCAATAAGTATTGAACCCCACTACTTACGATTTCAGACTTTCAGTCAGATCGCATGACTAATTCAGGTCGATATGTTGTAACCACCATTTGCTATAAATTAATTTGGTTTGGAACCCTGTTTCATTCGGTAATTAGATGACATCCTTGGCACTAATTAATCTAGTCAAGACAAGTAATGTATCAATAGGGCCATTTTAAGTACACATATTTATCTGTTGAGCAAAATTCAGTTAATTCGCACGAGACAATGGAAGCTTAGACAAGTCACCGACGACCGACAGGTAGTAAATGGTATTTGTAGGAATCTCACACTTTTAGCAGATAACACCACTGTCTATGAAAAAGTATTACATAGTAAAAGTAGAAGTATCACAGGCAGTTCCACGGCAAATAAATCTTGTTTTGTTAATGTAGGTTCCTTTAAGCTTTGCACTACATTAAAAGAATTAATATGTGATAGCCTGTGACTGCATAGTTAATGGGTCACTATTAAAGCAAATCAAATCATACAAATACCTACCAAGTAGAATATCCACACAGACTCCGTTAAGTGAATTAAATGGGAGGCTGAGATTTATCTGTCGGATATTACGAAACTACTATTTATCTAGAAAAGACACAGGATACAAGACATTTGTTCAGCACCTAACAAAATGCTGTTAAGTTTGTGGGATTTACATCAGCTAACAAATGAGATGAAGGGGATACAAGTCCATCTACACATCTACATTTATACTCTACAAACCATTGTGAGGTGCTTGGTAGAGGGTAGGTCCGAATATACCAGTTATTAGTTTTTTTCCGTTCCATTCACATATGGAGCGAGCTATGAATGATTGCTTGAATACCTCTGGTCGCGTTGTAATTAGGCTAATGTTATTGTACAATCTCTGAGTTGACAGTTCACTACTTGCAAGACTGAAGTAAGATTGTGTAACGTGAATTTTCAACACAAACATTGCACTACGGTGTGTGTGTTTGAGGTTTACGGGCGCTAAACAGCGTGGTCATCAGCGCCCAAACATTGCACTACAACGTATCAAGTATTACAAGCCTTGTCGGGTTAAAACGACGATCATATCGAATGTCCTTCTCTGTTGGGAACCACATGGTGCGTGTGCGAGCCTTTGGAAATGTGGAAAAATTTGAGATAGGGATTTTTGGTCGTTCCTGGATGCATGTTCGGTTAGCCGAAGCATTTAAGGCGACCGCTCGCATAACGCGTGAAATCTGGGTTCCAGTCCCGGCCTGCAAAAAATGTTCATATGTAACCGCTAAATAGTGCAGCCGAAGTAAGTTTAGATTCTCAAGTCGCGAATCAAATATCGTAATATTTAGTATACCATAGCCGATATCCATACTGAAGCAATACAAAGGGGGTTGCGGATTTTCCTAAATTCATCACTTGAAGTTGATTCTAGAAACTTTCAAATTAAGCTCTCATGGTATCGTTTGCGTTTTTTTTCAAGCGGCTGCTAGATCAGTTCTTTCGGCATCTTCGTGATACTTTCAAGAGGCTCAAACAAACCTGTGACCATTCATGCTGCCTCTCTTATTATCCGTTCGACATCCCCTGTTAGTCCTATTTGGCACGGGTCCTACACACTTGATCAGTATTCTAGGATGGGTCACACAAGTGTTTTGTACGCATTCTGCTTTGTAGACTGGTCGTATTTCTCTAGTGTTTTACCGATGAATCGTAGTCTGCCACCTACCTTTCCTAGTACTAAGCCTATGTGGGCGATCTATTTCATGTGCCTAAGAATTTTTACACCCAGGTATGTGTATGAGTTGTGCGATTCCATCTCGCACTCATTAATATTATAGGATACTACGTTTTTTCGTTTTGTGAAATACAGAGTTTTGCGTTTATGAACATTTAAAGCATCAAACGCGCTATATCCCAAGAATATTTCAGTAACTAAGGAATAACGGAAAAATTTAAAAAGTGATAATTTGAAACGAATTGCCAATGTTGACACCACTTTCTGATCTTCTCAAGATCTGACTGAATAATTGTGCAGCAATTTTCAGGGGTACTTCTTTACAGATAACTGCACCATCTACGAGAAGTCTCATGTTACCGCTAAAAGTTTCTGCAAGGTCCTTAATGTACAACATGAACGGCAAGGGTCCCAACATACGTACCTGGGTACACGCGAAGTTACTTCTACATTTGTCGATAACTCTTCATCTAAGAGAAGATGCTTTGTTGTGTCTTCCCCCTCCCCCTCCTCCCCAACCACACACACAAAGCCTCCACACAGTCACAAATATCGCCCAGTATGATAGTAAGCTTATGTATCGTACTGAGTCAAATGCCTTTCGGAAGTCATGAAACACAACAGTTGACTGCCTTGATCCACGGCTTTTAGGATGACATGGGTTTTACATGTACGAATATTTCGGAAGCCATGTTGGGTAGCTGGAAGGAGTTCATTCTGTTCGAGATCCCTCACTATATTTGAACTCAGAACACGTTCTAAGATTCTACAGCAAATGGCTGTCAAGGAAATTGGACGGTATTTCTGTGGCTCACTTCTGCTGCCATTCTTGTAAATGACTGTGATATATGCTTTCTTCCAACCACTGGGTACAGTTTATTGTTCGACGGATCTTCTGCATATTATGGTCAAAAGAGTGGCTAACTCAGCCACGAATTCTACATAGAATCTTATTGTTACTCGATCAGTTACTGGCGCATTGTCCAATTTCAGCAATTTCAACTGTTTCCCAATTCCAATAAATTAAAATGTATTTAATGCATCTCTTCAGTGGTACAAGAATCAAATTGAGGCACTGCTCCTTGGTTTTCCTTGGTAAATTAACATTTTAAACGGTGTCAAGATTTCTGCTTTTGCTGTGCTACCCTCAATGTCAGTTCCTGTCTCGTCCATAAGTATCTGGGCCCTAACGTCGGTGCCACTAACAACCTTTATAAACGGCCACAATCTCACTGCGTTATGACAGGTTTGCGTCCTTCGTAAGAAAAGCGCTAATACGCTGATAGAATTTGACATAGCTACAAGTGAGAGATAACATCTACCAGCTCGTATAAACCAATTTCATTCATGTGAGGAACTATTCTTCATAACGGAATCCTTAAATGTGAAAATGATGTCGTCGTCCAGAGAAGCACAGATCTTGACTCTTCAACTCCATGTGAACAACTGCTGAAAACCAAAACTGGCGGTCCCCTTTATAAGGTCGGTATCCTGGAATTTCGAAATATCTACGTCAATCAGTGGGTTTGGGAAATCAACACTCTGAGTTACAATATTTGATTCAGAAATGTGAGCTTAAGGCTATAGGTGTCACTATAACCGCACTGAAAAACCGATTGAGATGATATATTACGGTAACAAATAGGTTAAGTAATCGCCCACACCCTTAATTAAAATGGTTACACGTTAAAAATCATTATATCAAAATTCCGTTTTTCTTGACTGTGAATCCAGTTGTTACAACACATACGTAGATGGAACACTAGCTTTGCGGGAAATTATATCATCTTTCTATTACTACTATTCAAATTTGTGCATTTTTAATTGAATTTAATAACTGACGAAACTATCAAAAATTCAGATTAATTCATTAAAATCGGTTATTAAACATAAAAATATTATGATCTAAGTGGTGTTTATGAAGCGTGACTACGCTTACCGAAACATGCTGTCACGCTGTTTTTGTAGTTGACTTGCGTAATTAATTCTGCTTACATTATTTAAACCTCCTGTTTAATCGCCTTTCACTGGATAATTAAGTATGGGAACAAACATGTATGTAGCTCACACGGTATGTCAGGGTGAGAGATTTTGTATGGTAGGTCGATCTCTTTTGTGGTGAAATTATTACAGTTGTTATAAGCGGCGATGACAAGTTTCCGTTGTAAGGCCGTACAGTCTAGAATCAGTATGAGAGTGAGGCAAAGTCATCATGAGCGCTAAAGTAATCATCCCATCGGCAAATCAGGTTGAAGATACCCGTGTGGTAGAAAATCATGACCCGCTGCTTGAAGAAGTCTGTAACTGTCTGCTGCACATCCTCATCAGTTAGGAATCATCGACCATTCAGGGCTTTTCTTTAGGCGACCAAAGGAGTGATAATCGCATGAGTAGGGATCAGGACTACAAAGCGTGTGCTTAGGTGCCTTCCACTTCAGATGGATTTCTGCGTTACGACATTCGCGATACGGGGATGTGCGTTATCACGAAACAACAAGGAACTTGGCGCACCGACCACAACGATGGTTTTCGACAGATACGCTGCTCCATACACATTCTTCATTCTCCGATAGATGGCTACCGGTTTTTGCGTTTCAGCAGCCAAGAACAGAATAATACCACATTGGTCTTGTTTGGATGGATTTGATAATAATGTCGCAGTAGTTCAAGTGTGCGCATTTACGGAACGCAAGTCGGAAAGACACAAATGCCACTTTAATCCCTTGGCCCCATGTTGGTGCCTATATGCCCGCAGCAGAGTAGGGCGATGTTACGTATTCGCTGCACTAACCTCTCGAACCGAGAATTTATCATCGCGTATTATATTAAAGATATTGCGAAAGTTCTCTAGAAATATGTTATTCTTTCAGTAACTAATTAAATATATAATTATCACAATCGCTCTGCATGTCAGCTGAACCGTGTTGCTCTGCAGTTCACTGTACGTTTCATGGTTTATGCACCACGAGATCAAACGTGTATAAAGCTATCTACTCGTTTTGGGAATTAAAAGCCTCGTACGACGTCACGTACAGACTCGTGCGAGTTTCATAGGACTGAGTGTTGTAAGCCAAACCGGCCATTCTGCTTTCACTTTTCCGTGATTTCCCTGAAATTCTTCAGGCAACGGTTTCTTTAAAATGGCACGGCCGATTTCTGTCCCCATTCTTGAATCGATCCGAGCTTCTGCTCTGTCTCTAATGACCTCGATGTCGATGGGTCGTTAACCCCTGATCTTCTTTCCTTCTTTTTTTCAGTTGATGATGACCAACAGTCGCATAACCTTTGATGCACTGGATTGGCAAACAAGCCTTGACCACGCAACTCTACACTTCATTATTCATGACGATCTGCATATGCAAATGGAGTGTGCAAATTTCGTTCCGCGGGACTTGTCACAGACCCAGAAGGAGAACAGAGTCTGTCATCAACTATTGGAAATGATGAATGGAGATCTAAATTTTTTGTGGGAAACTCGTGACTGGAGACGAAACTTGGTGTCACTACTATTTACCTTAGAACGTCCAGTAGCGGCAACGGAAACATCTTGATAGTTCCTGGCCCAAGAAATTTCATGCTGTTCCATGTACAGGTAAACAGACGATCTCCATTTTTTGGGATACTTGTGGAATATTGCTAATGGGTGGACTTCAGCATTTGGTGTACTGTGAGACCCTTACACGTCTAAGACACTGGATGCAGCAAAGGCGGCAGGGAAAGTGGTCGAGAGGAGTGTTCCTCCAACACGACAATGCGCGGCGCCACACCAGCAATGCCTCGACTCCAAAGTTGACATCACTGGGCTTCATTGTTGTAGTACTCCCACCATATTCACCGTGTCTCACGACATTTGATTATGCTTTATTTGATAACACGAAGGACGCGCTGCAGAAGAAAGGTTCGGCAAGAACGAAGAATTACAGGCAGCTGTCGTCCAGTGGGTGCGTAGTACCTCCAAGCAGTGGTGCCGTGACGCGAGAACGATGTTTCTAGGAACGGTGCGTTGACGTGGGTGGGCTCCATGTTTAGAGATCCCATGTACATTGACACATTTTCATTAAAAAAGAAAGCTACTACTGTACTCTAGTACAAATTGCGTCACGGGTCTCCAACTCTTGCACGTTACACGTCAGACAAATTTTCGACGCCCACGTTCTCAGATGAGGGAGGTACGTACAACTGAATATGGACGACAAATAGTGTCACCGTTATTCATCACCTTCTTTATGTGTCGCCGATGGCAGCAGAAGTGTGTTCTACATGCCTCGCCGTTTCCGAAATGCTGTGCCGACATATTGCCCTTTTATCAAAGTAGCTTTCCCCACTCTATCAGACTATCGACGGAATGATTTCTTATCATCTCATGTTTGTGTTGCGTTGAGTTCTTGTCATATGCGCTCCATGTGGCTAACATACGATGTAGAAGAATTAATATGTATTCCGATTGACCAGCGTGCTTGTGAATGGGGAAGTTCTCATATCATATCCCATATTCATAGTTAATCTGTCTATTATGACTTGTCAGCGATTGAATGGATATATGTTAACGTCATATTTGCTATGCACAAAATAAGTACTGGAATCATTCTCTTAAGTCTTTATTAAAATTTTTCGCCTACTCAACAGTATGAGAAGTTTGAAATAAGAAATCGTTCATGTACTTGTAAATATTTTTATAGCGTCGCTGGTTAAAGCAATTTTGGCACATTACGGAAATGTAATAGGCACATTCTAAAATTAAAAGTATATTAGGTATAGAAGGTACCAGGTAACAGGTATCAGCTCTCGCCTTTCCAGTACAATCAGCAATTTCGTCAGGCATATAGATTCTATGTAGTCTACGGATCTAACATCCAGTTTTTAACAAATAGATAGAGAAAGGTGTCAAAAAATTCCGCTTTCTATGAAACGCGGTCAGCGTCTTCGTCTGCACAAAAGGGAAGACCTTTTAAATATTCACGTATAATATAAACCGTGCAGTCGATCGCTTTGAAAACGAAGAGAGAGGAACAGCTACAAGGTTCTGTTGGACTGTCAAAATTTTCAAATGTGATACATCAGGAATGTTCAAATTAAAAGGAGCGAAACGTCGTAATGATCACACGAGTTGAAATTTGCATATGCAGCCTTGGGATATCATAGCGAGACAACACTTAAAGCCAGAGATAAAGGACCGTGTAACGGAAGCATGCGACGTCATCTTCCCATAAAATGTTCCAAGTTGTGTCCTCAGCAGGCAGGAAAAGTGATTTTCACCGTCTCTTACATTCATCGCATTACTCGAGCACTGCAAAATCATTAACATTAACGTGTACGGAGAGTCACTCCATAGCCTACGTAAGTCCATCAAGAGCAAACGGCCTCGGCTGCTCACAGAGAATGTGAAGAATGTGATTCTGCTCCACGATAACGCGCGTCTACACCTCTCCAGAGACACACGAAGTGTAATGGCCAAGTTCAAGCGGAAGTAACTTGGGCATCCGCACTGCAACTCGGACATGTCACCCTGCAACTTTCTTGTCTTTGGTCCGCTAAAAAAGATCTCAGAGGAAGTGCTTCAGCTCGGACGACGAACTAAAGGACATTGTGAAGGACCGTCTCTTTTCACAGCATCAGGAAATCAGGGGACAGGGAATCCATCAGCTCATGAAACAGTGTGATGGATGTGCTCAGGCCTCTGGTGATTAATTTTGAATAAAAGCTTCAGTTATAACCACAGTGTTGTCTCGTAACATTTCTTTTGAACACAAATTATCTTTAGAATTTCGCTGATTCAGTCAGTTAGTTGCCTCATATAAATTCCACACATGATGGACATTGAAAATGTTCGAATGTGCTTGGAAACGAGCGTGTTGGTTTTATCTAGCCATACGATTTTAAGTTTCATCGTATGTTATGATGAAATATTTACGTAATGAATAAGTTGTTTATCCAAATAATAATACGTACAGTCCCAAAATTTAACATTTTCTTGAATCTCAGTCTCAGAAACGTGAATATCACGATCTGGGAGCAAATGACTGCCTATTTTGGGGATTTAATAGTCCGTGGAGAGACCAGTACGTGAGATGTCTATTTAACTCAACAATAAGATTCACTATTAAATGACTAAATTGCAATAAACTAACTTGCATAATTCAGTTGCCGTCCAAGGTATTGCTGCGCCACCTCGCACTGAAGTACTAAAGTGTATCCTCATTAAAGGGAAGAACAGAGGAATTATTAGTTAGAGGCCACCAGCCTCCCAAAGAGGTATGAATTAATGAAAGCTGAAAGGTGATGCAGAAATTTGGTACTGTTACTTTATCTTACCCACAAATGTGCTCTTATTAATAATTATCTGAAGATCTCAAAACATACTCATAGATTTAAGGAAAATAGACAATATTGTGTTTCATTGTTCCGTTTATCAGTACATTATACCTAAACTAACACGTAAGTTCTTTGTGTAATGCTGTGAGCTATGAGCACAAATCGATCAAATAAACAGAGCTTTCGAAAACGGCAGGGATACTAACCACTGCGAGTTTTAATTGATAGTGTACGAAGTTTTCCTCTACGCTTGATAGTGGAAGTGACAACTGCAGCATTCTGCGTGTACCATTGATAGAAATTGCATCACTTGAAGTTCTTCTGAGCGTGAGTCATCGATGTCCACGTATTGACACCATCGTTGATCATACCACAACTACAATCATTACAGTCAACCATTGTGTTGGGGTGACATACTGAATGATGACTGTCAAAAATGTTCTTAATAAACCTCAATCACTCTCCTACAAGTATAGATAACCTCATATTAGTGCACTACAAAATGATCTGTTTACTTTCCGTCAAGTTTCCTTTTACCTGTAGCCAGTTCTGGTATGTGGGGTGGTTTATTTTAAAATTATTAATTGTATATTTTCCTCACCTCTCATTTATACAAGATGGTTCAAATGGCTCTAAGCATTACGGGACTTAACATCTGAGGTCATTAGTCCTCTAGACTTTGAACTACTTAAACCTAACTAACCTAAGGATATCACACACATCCATGCCCGAGGCAGGATTCGAACCTGCGGCCGTTGCAGCAGCGCGGTTACGGACTGAAGCGCCTAGAGCCACTCGGCCACAGCGGCCCGCGTCATTTATACGTCTTCGTTTTGAACTTTATATAGACCCATAGTTAGTAACAGCCTTTTCTAAAGTACTTTACACCCTGGTGCCGTGAGCTGAAGGAGAGTGAAACCACTAGTGGACGGCAAGATGTTGAACATAGACATCACATCGCAGAAAGTGGAGGTCGAAACCCCGCCCACTCTGTAAAGTAGGATAAGGGGGTGTCTGTGGAATATCTGACGGCAGAATACAATGATGGATCAAGCAAAGCAATTTCGGAGCACACAGTTCAGGGTACATTTTTGAACATGGGGCTCAGCAGCAAACGGCAGCTGCGTGCTCATTCAACAGTACTGTAAATGGTGTGAGCATCAATAAAACGGACAAACTGCAGTGGAGGATTTCTGTCTAGAAATGAAGAAGAGAAGGTCATATGAACATATGTCTGCAAATGGACGGTGTGCCTGCAGCGACAACAAATCCTCCAGGAACACAGCACACAGCTGCATCGCATCCATGTCTACAAACGTTCAGAGTAGCCGCTATGGGATTGCTGGTGATAGGAATAGTACCGCTTCTCATGCAGGATAAACCTAGTTTGATTTTCACCATGTTGGCGAGCCACTTGCCTGGAGCTTGCACTAGGGTTCGTCTCAGTATCCTGTACAACCCGGTACTCCAAATGTGGTGTACGCACAGTCAGCCACCTCTCAGCAAATTCGTCTGTCTGAAAGGATGCACGATCACACAAACACCCAAAAAGGACCTGAAATGTTGTGTGATGTGATTGGTGTCTGTGAGGGTACTTGTTTCTGTACAGATGTAGTGCCTGTCGACCGTTTCCTTCTGCTTGATCAAACACAAATATCGTCTCGGCATGAATGCTGGACCATTCTGCTGCTTACAGTTCGCTACGTCAATCACACAACGGGCAAGACAAGGTACGTGGTCAGAGGAACAGTTGTTCGTCAGCTCCATCTACCGTGGCAACGATGTATTGCCACACATATGTTCATAGGACCTTTGCAGTCAGGAATGCGTCCCTACAGTTTGTTGGTTTTATTCACACTGTATACACGGTCCAGACTCAGTACTGTGACCATCGTCTATGTTCAACGTCAACGTGCAGCAAGTACTCACAGACGGAAGGTGGAGGCAGTAGTAGTGGAGGACATATAAAGCGTGTCGGAGGGACGAGGTAAACAGTGCAGTCGTTGCCGTAGCGTGGAAACGGAGAGATATATCTGACGTGCAAAAGGCCATGATAACTGGATAACCGGCCGGGGTGGCCGAGCGGTTCTAGCGCTACAATGTGGAACCGCGCGACCGCTACGATCGCAGGTTCGAATCCTGCCTCGGGCATGAATGTGTGTGATGTCCTTAGGTTAGTTAGGTTTAAGCAGTTCTAAGTTCTAGGGGACTGATGACCTTAGAAGTTAAGTCCCATAGTGCTCAGAGCCATTTTTGATAACTGGACTTCGGGACAAGAGTGGAAGCGTTTCCGAAACGGAAAATTTTCTGAACTGTTCGCGTGCCACCGTGGTTCAAGTATATCGCGCACGGCCAAACAGCACTATCCAAAGTCGGTGCCGGACCAAAGGTGACACAGTTCAGTGACACTTGTGGAGATGTGTACGGACGAAGAGATGTGCGACTGTTGAGCGACTGACCTCCCGGATCAACCAAGGAGATACCAACAGTGACCCCTCAAAGACTTCAGCGAAAGTTGCTGCTCATTGGCCTCTGCAACAGGTGCGTGGCTCACGCGCCCATGCTGACTGCTTGTCATAAAGGAATATATGACTGAAATTTGCTCTCCAGTACCACTACTGGAAGTCCACTGAGTGGGGACAGGTGGACTTTTCAGATGAACCACGTTTTATGGTCCATCGGATAGATGCCATTGGCGTGCAAAGCATGAAACGTCTGAAAGCAAACGGATCCAGGCCTGAGGAGGAAGCGTTACGGTCTGGGGAATGCCATCATGGTATTCCATTCCTGGTCACGTCATTATGGAAGGCACAGTGAATCAACAAAAGCATACTACTACCCTTGGGGACCATGGCCACTCCTACATGCGGTTTCTTGCTACTCAGCACAATGATATTTACCAGCAGGACGATGCTTCGTGGAACGCAACTTACAGTATATGTGAAAGGTTCGAAAAGCACCTGGATGAGTTTACCGTACTCCACTGGCCACCAAACGCCACAGATTTAAACCTTTGCAGCCCGAGTAACCTAGCCCCGATGGCCACATCACCGTGGTCGGTATGGCTTCATGTCCCTGTAAGTACCTTCCAGAACGTTTTAGACTCTCTTTCTGCACGTCTCGCAGTGTTCCTCTCTGCAAAAGGTAATTTTTCAGGCTTTGACCGGTGGTCATATTTATGCGAGTGGACTGTGGTTGTTGTTGTTGTTGTTGTTGTTGTGGTCTTCAGTCCTGAGACTGGTTTGATGCAGCTCTCTATGCTACTCTATCCTTTGCAAGCTTCTTCATCTCCCAGTACCTACTGTAACCTACATCCTTCTGAATCTGCTTAGTGTAGTCATCTCTTGGTCTCCCTCTACGATTTTTACCATCCACGCTGCCCTCCAATACTAAATTGGTGATCCCTTGATGCCTCAGAACATGTCCTACCAACCGATCCCTTCTTCTGGTCAAGCTGTGCCACAAACGTCTCTTCTGCCCAATCCTATTCAATACTTCCTCATTAGTTATGTGATCTACCCATCTAATCTTCAGCATTCTTGTGTAGCACCACATTTCGAAAGCTTCTATTCTCTTCTTGTCCAAACTATTTATCGTCCATGTTTCACTTCCATACATGGCTACTCTCCATACAAATACTTTCAGAAACGACTTCCTGACACTAAAATCTATACTCGATGTTAACAAATTTCTCTTCTTCAGAAACGCTTTCCTTGCCATTGCCAGTCTACATTTTATATCCTCTCTACTTCGACCATCATCAGTTATTTTGCTCCCCAAATAGCAAAACTCCTTTAGTACTTTAAGTGCCTCATTTCCTAATTTAATTCCCTCAGCATCATCCGACTTAATTCCACTACATTCCATTATCCTCGTTTTGCTTTTGTTGATGTTCATCTTATATCCTCCTTTCAAGACACTGTCCATTCCATTCAACTGCTCTTCCAAGTCCTTTGCTGTCTCTGACAGAATTACAATGTCATCGGCGAACCTTAAAGTTTTTATTTCTTCTCCATGGATTTTGATACCTACTCCGAATTTTGCTTTTGTTTCCTTTACTGCTTGTTCAATGTACAGATTGAATAACACTGGGGAGAGACTACAATCCTGTCTCACTCCCTTCCCCACCGCTGCTTCCCTTTCATGCCATTCGACTCTTATAACTGCCATCTGGTTTCTGTATAAATTGTAAATAGCCTTTCGCTCCCTGTATTTTACCCCTGCCACCTTTAGAATTTGAAAGAGTGTATTCCAGTCTACATTGTCAAAAGCTTTCTCTAAGTCTACAAATGCTAGAAACGTACGTTTGCCTTTCCTTAATCTTTCTTCTAAGGTAAGTCGTAAGGTCAGTATTGTCTCACGTGTTCCAGTATTTTCGTGGATACAGGATGATAAACAGTCTGGAAACAATCCTGTTGGCAAAACATCAGCAACTGAGCATTATAGCAGTGGTAGAAAATACCGTTCAGTTGTAAATTACTTTATTTTAACACGACCGGCTGCGCTCATAGGCAGCACACCGCGCCTGGTACACTCGGCACTCGGGGACCACAGCACAGCTACGACACCTGAGGATGGGCTTATAACAGTCCGAAACAGGTCGTGTTAAAGGAAAGTAATTTACAATTGAAGCGGTATTCGCAAATTCTGTCAGTCTGGAAAGCATGTAAGGGTGTTATAGGATAGGTTTCCAAGTTTTTTAAGTTAGCCTGTCAAACAGCTGCGAGCGCGAATTCAAGTGGCTCGAATGGTTCGAATGGCTATAAGCGCTCTGCTACTTATCATCTGAGGTCATCAGTCCACTAAACGTAGAACTACTTAAACCTAACTAACCTAAGAACATCACACACATCCATGCCCGAGGCAGGATTCGAACCGGCGACCGTAGCAGCAGCGCGGTTCCGGACTGAAGCGCCTAGAACCTCTCGGCCAAGTTCAAGTGGTCCACCAGACACAATTAGCGTCATAAGTTGTAGAACTGTTTTCGTAACAATTTTGCTCAGAACAACCTACTGTGCAACACACTTAGAGGCCTTTCAGACTGTCTCTGGCCACCCTATTATATTTTGTGTGTACTGGAATGTACGACGTGTGAGAATATCTTGCAGTTCAGTAATTTACTTGCCGTTTTAGTCCGAACAGAATTCTCGACACAGGATATGTACAGTTGGTTTCCAATTCAAAGTATTTCTGGGTGGCATTTAATCTGTTTATCGTTTAATCTGTCTGCTGTAATAAAATGTTATTGACGGTAATACAACGTAATGTGCTGGAAAATTATGTCTCTCAGTTGATCTGATGTCGTCTTCCGTCTAATTGAATCATATGTGTTAATCTTTCTATAAGTGATACAGCAAATTTTCGAAATATAGTTATCAATGCTTAACGTGTCGTGCAGTTTCATCTTTCCATAGTTCACTCTATTTCCTATTTGACTCGATGAGCAGGTATTTACAAAATTAGGCAGTTCCTGTGACAGGTTTGTGTCATAACCGTCTTTCTTCTTCTAACGTTGTATACAGTGCCTGTCCGTTTAGAACTTACTATAGCCACTCAGGCATCGGCAGCTTTGTGTAACGCCTGTGATGTTAGAACAGTCATACTCCCGAATGTGAGTCCAGTGTGCTACATAATCAACTGAGACACAATCTCAATATTCCTTAGAAACCGCGACGTGGATGGACAACAAGTACTGACATTTTTGCTTGCAGTTTGTCTTTCACTAGTGAACACAGTCCCAACTGCCATCTAGTGGCTAGTGGACTAGAATCAGTTCATAGTTCTACGAGAGGACGTCCTTGTATTTTGAGCGACGTTTGTAAAACAACGCAACTGTATATCATTCCCGAACGCCGCTTGTACCTTAGAGGTGATAAGAAGGCTCTTTTCTGAGCACATAGCTCACTGAATCATCTTAAATGATATCTGTTTATCTTCCAGTAAGAAAGAGTGCACATACGAGGTGGTAGTGGCATAATTATTCTCCAGGCGCCATGCTCTTTATTACGTCTAAGAACTGTGTTTACAGAGGGCACCAAAATATCTGTGGAATACCTCAACATTTCTGCTGGTCGTTTGCATCTTTCCGCTGCCGCATCTCTCCATAGGAAATGCCAATTTCGAGCAATGCGTTTGACTGTGGTGCAACACCGGAACTGCGATATATTGATTTGAGCATCATGATGAGAAATTGCTATTGATGTCGACCCAGAAGTTCCACAGATATTGGCATATATCGGGAACGTTGGGATGTCATCCATCACCAACTCTGGTCTCACGGCAACCTCTTCTAGTTCTACAGGAACGGCTTGATTCGCACCGGTTACTAACACAATTTCCCTCAAGCAACAAAGCAAGCAGTTGAGACATTAGTTCAGAGATCACCTGAGTGTCTCTTGTGTTAATAGTATCTGTACGTGGTGTTAACACAAAGATAATTATGTTGTCGCATACCACTGATGAACGCCTTGGAGGCATTCAGCGATGGCTAAAACTAATCCGATGCCTTGTACGAATTCGGATGTTCTAATAAAATGTTTTCCACGCTCATATGCTGACTACTTTCAGAATATGTTACGTCTATTTATAATGATGAAGAAACCAAATAAATACTTTCGTGTTAGAAGCACTGGGGCAAACACCGTGTTAAGGAGTGATGCAACTGTTTTGCAGTATTTGTAAAATATATCCAAAGTTAACAAATTTTCATAATTATCCAATGTCTACGGTACATTTAGATCACCCACAGTTTGAGTTCCAAAATGCAGCTCTCTTTTTTGATAAAACATACGAATATATCATTTATCGATACTTCTTCTTGCCATCGCGCTTGAGGACTTGTCGGTGATAGTGCAGTGCAACTGTTTCGTTGAATCATAATTCCTGGAGTTGCAACCAGACGTCCTGTACATTGAGATCATTTACTCATAGTCTTCTGTACTGCATTAGGCTGTTGCATGAGTTCGTAAATATCACTGACTTCCTAATTTTGCATGTTATACTGTAACGAAATGGTTCCTTTCTCTATTTCATTACCTATTATAGGAAGATGTTAAAGGTATCGTTTAAACTTTTGATAATCATCCATTTTCTTCTGCTTCCTCATTTTCTTCTTCTTTTCCTTGTGCCTTTGTCAAACACGGGTACAGGCCCGGCATGGTTGTTCACGCATTTGGCACTGCCATTTGAAGGATTGGCCGCATGCCCTTCATTTCGCCACCTATTTACCCGTCGGGACGGATGTATGTATAGCAACTATCAGAGTGTAGTGGTATCCATGTGAAAGTGAGATAAAGTGTTTCTAAATGCTTGTGCGAATCTTGAAAGTGAGGCAGGGCTTGCGTAGCAGCCGGTATTCACCTTGCTCGATGTGGGGAAATCGCCTAATTACCACATGCAGGCTGACCGGCGTATTGACCCTCGTCGTTAATCCTCCGGGCGGATTCAATGCGGGGTCGGCCCAACTCCCTCCCCCCCTCCCCCCTCCCTCTAGCGGTTCAGTAGCAAGTACGTCTACCCAGGCGGCTTTTTGCAATCGCCCATAGTAATAAATGAAGTGTGTGTACTGTAGACTGGAAATAGTCGCAGCAACTGTTGGAAATACCGGGGAAATGTGTGAGTGTAATTAACTGCGGTTGGCAAACTTCATCCTACTTAAACAAGCTGGAATGAAGTGCGCACGTGCACTGTCACTTTACACTGTTGTAAAAAAACGCATGGGATATCTCCCAATATCGTGTCAGATCTCCTATTCCCGGTGTAATGCAGCAACTCGACATGGCATGGACTCGACAAGTCTTTGGGAAGCCACTGCAGAAATATTAAAGTCATGCTTCCCCTGAAGCCATCTATAATTGTCAAAGTGTTGCCGATGCAGAATTTTGTGCACGAACTGACCTCTTAATTACGTTCCATAAATGTTCGATGGGATTTATATCGAGCGATCTGAGTGGCTAAAACTTTCGATGAACTATCCAAAATGTTCTTCATACCTATAGCTAGGAATTTCGGCTAGGTGACATGGCACACTGGCATCAATAAAAAAAAATCCATCAGTGTTTGGAAAAATTACGCCCATGAATGGCTGCAATGGTTTCTAAGTAGCCGGACATCCAGTGGACCTATTCCATTCCACGTAAACACAGCTCACACCATTACGGAGCCAGTAACTACTTGCGAAGTGCACCGTTGATAATTTGGGTCAATGGCTACGTGGAGTCTGCACCACACTCGAAACCTACCATCAGCTCTTACCAACTGAAATAAGAACTCATCTGACCCGGCCATGTTTTTAGTGCTCTAGGGTTCAACCGATATGGTCACGAGCAGAGGAGAGGTGGTGTAAGCGATCTCGTACTGTTAGCAAAGGCACTGGCGTCGGTCGTCTGGCGCCATAGCCGATTAATGCCAAATTCCGGCCTGTATCCTTTTGGATACGTTCGTCGTAAGTCTCAAATTGATTTCTGCAGATATTTCACGCAGTGTTTCTTGCTGTTAGGACTGACAGATCTGCACAAACGCAGCTGCTCTCGTTCGAAAGCGAGGTGGCGCTGTGATTAGCACAATGGACTCGCATTCGGGAGAAGGACGGCCCAAACCCGAGTACAGTCATCCTGATTTGGGTTTTCCGTGATTTCCCTAAATCGCTTCAGGAAAATGCCGAGATGGCTCCTGTGAAAGGGCACGGCAGATTTCCTTCCACATCCTTCCTTAATCCGAGCTTGTGCTCCGTCTCTAATGACTTCGTTGTCGACCGAACGTTAAAGATTGATCTCCTCCTCCGACTCTCGGTCTTTAAGTGAAGCCCGTCGGCCACTGCGTTGTCCGTAGTGAGAGGTAACGTGGGAGATTTGGTATTTGGGCACGCTCCTGCCACTGGGCAGCAGAACATTGCACTCCCTAACGATATCCGAAATGCAATGTCCCATGGGTCTAGCTCCAGCTACGGTTCCACGTCGAAAGTCTGTTAACTGTCGTCGTGCGGCCATAATCACGCTGGAAAACTTTTCACACGAATTACCTGAGTACAAATGACAGCTCCGCCAAAGAACTGCCCTTTTATATCTCGTTTACGCGGTACTAGCACCATTTGTATATATGCATATCGCTACCCCATGACTTGCTGCTTCAGTGTGTACTGTTAATTTCATCACTCACCTCGACATCTAAATCATTATACGGTGAATAAATTGATAAAATACGCAACTTAACTGACTTTAAAAGACAATGAATTGAATTTGTTAAAACTGAAGGGTGCAATCGACTGATTTAAAAAAAGGAAAAAAAGAAAGAAAAGAAGAAAAATGAAACAATGAGCACAACAGAAAGCAACATATTATTGAGTTACCAAATGATTTGCATGTGAAAGGAAATAATTAGTGTAGAAGGTGTAGATTGCTACAGAAGGAATTAATTTTTTTATGTTGAATGACATTCCTTTCTTAAGAGTGACGCGACGCCAATTACGAAACTGTATTTCCAGAGCGCCCTGCATAGGTGTTTAAAATTGTGTTGACATGTGACGCATTGGCATGTTTACCCTGTCTTCGCTGCATTCACAAAATAGTAAAGTTGAAAAATGTCAGCGTCACGTGCAGTGGTGGTGTCAGACCGTTTCTCGACAGCCGTTGTCTGGCGAGACAGCAAGTAACGAGGCAGTGTGTCACGGCGGGCTTGCTCGCTAGGACACCCGTAGCCTGTGCTCGTCCGAAAACTCATCGAATCATAAAGCGAGTGTTATAGAGGACACGAACAGTGCATATCCCAGCTCATGCAACCAGCTTACACTTCGTGCAACGTCCTTCGGTAGATACTATAGACCCAATTACGTAGCAGCATGGCGGGTATACGCATAACTGAATAAACGTACAACGTCTCCAACAGAATATTTGACCTTCTTCCAAATGTGTTACCCGAATCTAACAGCTAATTTTGTCTCAGAAAATTATTTGCAGAGGCGTTGAGGCAACAGTGGCAGTCAACTGGTGGAAAATTCTACTTTTCCCAAGAATCTCAGATGTTATTACACCGTCCTCTAATGCCTTATTTTTCCCATCACTTTTCTTTGCTCTGTTATGTCAGTAAAGGTAGAATAATTATCAAAATCCATAAATTCACAACGTGTATACATGAAGTGTGTAACTATCAGGGAGTTCCATGTTTACAGGACACTGCTCATAGGTGAACAACATATCTGGTAGCGTTGTTCAACGTGGTCAACTCCCTGAGTATCGTTATTTTGTGCGGAGGTGTTCGTGATATTGCGGTCAGACACCTGAGGTACATGCTAAAGCTGAGCCATCAGACGAGAAGAATATTTGTGTGTACTTTTGTCCATCTATTGTACCACCTGTGTATTATGAATCCAACTTTCGAGCAGGAAGCTCCTAACATTGTTCTGACTGGTAAAGAGTCGTCGACAAGCTACTTAAATTAATGTATGTCCATTTTTCTGTGGTATGTCTGGTACCGTATTCATATTGCAGAAGTAGTGGATGGTTTATATCTCATCTTGCAGATGAATCAGATGGACTTTGAATCACTGGCTAATGATCCTCTTCTCCTCTCATTGTCGCTGGCCAATTACTGAAATCACACATTCTTGTCTTGAAGCAGCCAATAGCTCTCTAGAGGCCAGATTACCATGAAGAACGAACATTCGTTTTGATCCTGATGAAAAATCTTTCGTGAATATCCATTCTTTCGGTTTTGTCATTAAACCGGGCGCTATGCTGTTTTAGTTCATCTGGAGTGCTAAAGGTTTCCGAATGTTCTACAGTTTCTTTGCCTGGAAAGATTGAAGTATTCGGTTAACTTGTGGTTGATTGCTAATCCAACACTACCTAGAATTTTGTTTACAGGACATCAGCAACTGAGCTCCATGGCGAGACTGAAAAGATCCCTTTTATGTGTGGCATTGCTTCCTTATAAACAAGACGGTTTTGTGAAAACTATGTTCCCATCTTCAGGTGTACAAATTTACTGAAACAAGGGGGGAAGCAGTATAAGTTCGTGTAGTATATATTTAACTGTAAAGAAGTAACTATCGATGGTAATTCACTTACAAACATAACCTAGATTGTGCGATCGGGTTAGTCAGTTTAGAAAAGAGAGAACCCGGACAGAGAAATGAAGTGTATGAGGGCCTCAAGTTGTGTGAGTGAAAAACGGAGTAAAACTTGAAAGCATTAAAATTGAACAATATAAAGAGGAACTCAGTCAGCTGCGAGGTGGTCGCATGTCGTAGATACCGGACTGCACAGTACGCACAGGCGGGCGTGGCGGTGTGGTACGGTGTGGTGCTAGCGGACAGCGTGCTGTGAACGGTGAGTGCCCGGAAAGGTGAGCCATCGTCTGTCGGGAGAGGGAAATGAACTACTACTGTTGACTTGCCCGAACGTTCACCAAAATTTAAAACCAAACGTTAAAACTGAAACGAGGGTGAAAATATAAAAGATAATAAGGGAAATAATAAATCTATCGTACCATAATGAAAGAATTGATAGCATAAAAAATACTAATAGTGCCAAACTGGCAATAAATTAAGAGTGCTAATGATGCGTGGGAAAAATATAGTAATGCTTAGTGGAATAATAATGTTCATAAGAATATTGATTGAGACAGATAACTCATATATCTCTTACAGTAAAATCCCCTAATTCGGAACCATTTCCGATATACTTGGAAAATGGTTTAAGAAAGCCGCTCTAGTGCCAATCTTTTACATTCCGCAAATTGTTGGTCTCCAATATAAGTACCATGAAACCAGAAGTCTAAGCCCTACAAAAGCTCAGGCATTTATCAAATTCGCTGCGCCGACTGCAAACGCTTTTACATCGGACAGAATGGAGGCATATTCAACGTCCAGATTAAAGAACACCCAGACATCCATAATTTCAAATCCTCTCTGTCCCATAACCTAAAAGAAAATCAGTACTCTATCCGTGTTACAGATACTAGTCACCTTCACCCTTAGGGCCCCTACTGAACGTTTTAAAGGAAATGGGAGTCACAAAAACTTCACATCAGGGCCCATTATGCTCTCCCAACGAACAAACCACGCTAAGGCTCTGGTTTTTGTTGAATAATTATAACTTTTAGAAATAACATTCAAACTTCATAGTACATCTCTTAGACCTCTTCTCGGGGTTCTTGCATCTCACTTATTGCAAATAGATCTATTATTTCACATGGTTTAACTTGTTCCTCTACCCCCTCCCCTTTCTTCTCCCGTCTAATATGGCAGCTCTATTCCTCAATTTACTTCACTTCTGTATCACCAAAACCATATTTTTCTACGACGTTTATTTTCATTCCATTTTTTTAGATTACAGTTGTACAACGTATTGGTATTATTACAAAACAAGTAATAGCGGTATGCTGATTGCAACCACATGTAAACAACATTCGACGATTTCGCAATACAACACTGATAGGCACGGTAAGACCAGTATCGTCGAATCAAGCGAATGTGAATGATGTATTCGTTCGAAGAACAGGTCGAAATGCTTCTCATTTGCGGAGAATGCCAACGAAATTCAGTGACAGCTATAAACTTACGCTGGAAGATATCCTCAACGTACTCACCCTACACGTCGTACATTTAAATATGTGTATGATAAATTGAGAACAAATGGATCTTTAACGCATCGGAAACATATCCAGCAAAGGAAAGTTAGTAACGAGGAAATGGAAACTGGTACTCTTGCCACTGTGTATCGAGATCCTTGTGTTAGTTCGTGTCAAATCGCAAGGGAATCTGGCATGAGCCGGAGTAGTGTAGTTCGTGTTCTGTATCGCCGTAAATATCATCCTTACCGTATCAGTCTCCAACAAGAATTAACTGGTACGGATTGCATACGTCGCATTGAATTCTGCCGATGGGCTCATTTTCAGATTCAGGGGGATGACACATTTATTAATTTGATTTTATTTACTGAAGAGGCTACATTCACGAACCATGGAAATGTTAATTTGCATAACACGCATTACTGGGCAACTGGAAATGCATGTTGGCAGCGTCAAGTTGCACACAAAAAACCGTGGTCGGTGAATGTATGGTGTGGTATTCTGAAAGACAGAATTATAGGCTCCCGTTTCATCGAAGGAAATCTTAATGGTAGGAAGCACACCACATTCCTGGAAGAAACATTAGGTCTGTTATTGGAAGAAATACCTTTAGTAACAAGGAACAGAATTTGGTATCAACACGATGGGTATCTGGCACATTTTTCGCTGATGGCTAGAAATGAGTTGCAGAGGCTATTCTCAAATCGTGGGATTCGGAGTGGAGGAGGTGTGTCATGGCCAGCTCGTTCGCCAAACTTGACGCCTCTGGGTTTTTTCTGGTGGGAATTCTTAAAAGATATTGTTTATAAAGAATTTCCAAATAAACATGCAGATATGCGAGAGAGAATTATCAGAGCATGTGGTTCAATAAGTGCGGATGTGATCAGGAATACCACTCAATCCATGATAAGACGATTGCAGCACTGCATTGATACTATTGGTCATCACTTCGAACACCTGTAAATGAATTCACATGCCACCTTTGTGACCTTCGTTGACCTTCAAAGACCTTACTGTTACACATCACTGGATTCGTCTCGATAGCCGCTCTCAGAAAATAAGTATCAAACTGTAGCATCCCAAAAAAAAAAGAAACCAAAGTTGACCTTCATACATCTGAAGCGACCCCACCTAGCAACAAAAAACGAATGTCATATTATAGCCCCCGTTGTCCCATGTAACTTTTGTCCCACATACTTTTCAGCTCCTATCATACTTCTGGAGTTATTCTTGGTGGCAATAGTTTGTGACTCACCCTGTATAGTCACTTATGTTGAAGTATGAATACCAGTAGTAAATTGCTCCAATACCATTAACACATTAACAGAGGTATAAGACTGGACAATGGAAGGTATGAAAAGGTAGCAAAGCCAAGATAGTGGAACATGACCATTTACACCAAGCTCAGCATCCAGTAATCTATATGATAGGAAAAAGTTCAGTATCCTAATGAAATTACAGACTGGAGGAAGCAACAGAGTGAATAGGCAAAAGTGAAAGTGAACTTTGTATAAGACAACATCAATAAGTGTGGCATCAGACTGCCCATTAGATATTGGATAACCAGAGGCAATAAGCAAAAGTGAAAGTGAACTCTGAATAAGACAACATCAATAAGTGTGGCATCAGACTGCCAATTAGACATAGAATAACCAAACATGACACTGAACGTCACTGGTTCATAACATTTACTGTGGCTCTCAGTGGCCTTGTATATGCAATATTAAGAAGACCTAAAGAGTAAAATCAAGAACTGAATAGCTCCAGGTGGCCTTGTACTTGGAATACATGCAAATCTTAGCAACTAAAACAATTATAGAGAATATATCATTCATAGGCTCCAAGCGGCCTTTCTACATACATGAAGTAACTGCTGACCTTAATAACTAAAAGGTGACAATATCTCCTTTGAGGCTCACGGGGAGTAGTTTTTCATTAAATAAATGCTGTCATTTATCACCGTTACAGGTGAACCAGAGTCGATCACTGCAGAAAATAAATACAAGACAATTTCAATTTCAACTATGAGATGAGAAATATTCTTTGGAGACTGGTGTCTCTCTTGTAATAGTGTGCCCATAATGTCGTCGAAAGTTACGACATTTTGTTGACGGTATCATGAGCAGCAGAATAACAATGTACGTTTTCCGATTGAACAGCGTCGGTAGTTTCTAGTCATGCATCACGTGTGGGCTTATTGGTGGCAGAAGATTGTCGTGATGGCTCAATTATACACTCCTGGAAATGGAAAAAAGAACACATTGACACCGGTGTGTCAGACCCACCATACTTGCTCCGGACACTGCGAGAGGGCTGTACAAGCAATGATCACACGCACGGCACAGCGGACATACCAGGAACCGCGGTGTTGGCCGTCGAATGGCGCTAGCTGTGCAGCATTTGTGCACCGCCGCTGTCAGTGTCAGCCAGTTTGTCGTGGCATACGGAGCTCCATCGCAGTCTTTAACACTGGTAGCATGCCGCGACAGCGTGGGCGCGAACAGTATGTGCAGCTGATGGACTTTGAGCGAGGGCGTATAGTGGGCATGCGGGAGGCCGGGTGGACATGGGGCGTGAGGTCTCCACAGTACATCGATGTTGTCGCCAGTGGTCGGCGGAAGGTGCACGTGCCCTTCGACCTGGGACCGGACCGCAGAGACGCACGGATGCACGCCAAGACCGTAGGATCATACGCAGTGCCGTAGGGGACCGCACCGCCACTTCCCAGCAAATTAGGGACGCTGTTGCTCCTGGGGAGTCGGCGAGGAACATTCGCAACCGTCTCCATGAAGCTGGGCTACGGTCCCGCACACCGTTAGGCCGTCTTCCGCTCACGCCCCAACATCGTGCAGCCCGCCTCCAGTGGTGTCGCGACAGGCGTGAATGGAGGGACGAATGGAGACGTGTCGTCTTCAGCGATGAGAGTCGCTTCTGCCTTGGTGCCAATGATGGTCGTATGCGTGTTTGGCGCCGTGCACGTGAGCGCCACAATCAGGACTGCATACGACCGAGGCACACAGGGCCAACACCCGGCATCATGGTGTGGGGAGCGATCTCCTACACTGGCCGTACACCTCTGGTGATCGTCGAGGGGACACTGAATAGTGCACGGTACATCCAAACCGTCATCGAACCCATCGTTCTACCATTCCTAGACCGCCAAGGGAACTTGCTGTTCCAACAGGACAATGCACGTCCGCATGTATCCCGTGCCACCCAACGTGCTCTAGAAGGTGTAAGTCAACTACCCTGGCCAGCAAGATCTCCGGATCTGTCCCCCATTGAGCATGTTTGGGACTGGATGAAGCGTCATCTCACGCGGTCTGCACGTCCAACACGAACGCTGGTCCAACTGAGGCGCCAGGTGGAAATGGCATGGCAAGCCGTTCCACAGGACTACATCCAGCATCTCTACGATCGTCTCCATGGGAGAATAGCAGCCTGCATTGCTGCGAAAGGTGGATATACACTGTACTAGTGCCGACATTGTGCATGCTCTGTTGCCTGTGTCTATGTGCCTGTGGTTCTGTCAATGTGATCATGTGATGTATCTGACCCCAGGAATGTGTCAATAAAGTTTCCCCTTCCTGGGACAATGAATGCACGGTGTTCTTATTTCAGTTTCCAGGAGTGTATGTACTTTACGGTTGTTTTGGTCTGTAGAATGCCGCGGTGGATGGAAACGAACATTAGGTTCGTTAAGAATGAATTGAGACTGCTGTAGCTGAGTGTGATGATAGTTGCTGTTGCCAAATTACGCTGAAATTGCTGATTATTCTCTTCAGGCTTGTGGTGAAAATTTATTTGCTGTTGATCGTTTCGATGTGACTGCGACCATTAGTTTTTGTGGGAGAAGTCATTCCCTTGCGGTTGCGTAAAATTAATAGGCTGGCTGTACTGGCAAAGCTAGGCGGTGACATATTGAACTTGGGTTAGGTTCGTAGACCGTATTGTTATTGAATATTTCCGGGCTGCTGTTGCTGCGGCAAGAATTGCGACTGGAAACTGACTATTGGCGTCGAAATTCTGATATTGTTGCTTCTGCTGCATACAATGGTTGTCAAAATGTTGTCTCTTATTAGCACGTCCATAAAAATCGTCATCGGAATCAAATTTTTTACTTCTCTTGTTATGGAATGGGCGGGATTGCTCGTTGTAAGCGAATCAGTTATTCATTTGATTAACGTTATTAAAGTTCTTATTGACAAGTGAGTAGTCCGATTGCTGAATTACTAATAAATGTAATATGTCTCTGAATGCTGAAATACTTTCCTTTGTCTGTCAAGTGAGAAGGGGAACTGGTAATGAACATGTAAATTTTGATATGCATAATTATACGAGCGCAGATAGGCTAAATGGTTCGGTCAGGTACTGGTTTTGTTGGACCATATACTCAAAAAACTGGGTGATAGTTGGAAAACTAAAGTGTTCAAAGTTGGGTAAACTGATTAGTTGGTCTTTAATGTCTCGCTGAAATGTTTCCGACCAATATGCAGATAGAAAAACTTTTTCAAACTCTTCAGCAGAGTGACATTAAATTGCTATGGGTCTCATACACATCAGAAGTTCTCCCTCTAAAAAGCTACAGATAAATTCGAGGTTTTATGTCACTGGCCAATTTGGTGGCAGTGAAAATGAAAATTGCTGCACCCAATCTAGAGGATGCAGGTCTGTGCGGTTATTTCTAAATAACTATCTTTACAGATACGAAATATTAAATGTTTGTAGCCCAATCTTTCGTGTTGTAGGTTTTGAGAAGATTCGGCAGCGTAAAAAGAAATCGATTGTGTGACGACTGGTTTTGCATTAATGTCACGAGCTCTTTGTAGTCTGCTCATATTAATGTGATGTTGAAAAGTAGGTGACTGTTGTTGTTGTATGTTAGGCATGTTAGTTTGGAACTGATTAGAAGGAGAAAAATTTCTGATATTGGTTACTTCCTGATGTATACTGTCGACTTTCCTATGTAGCAAACTGTTAGGTGCACCAAGCTGGTGTAATGTTTGTTGCATGGACTGATATTCTTGCGATTCAGTAAACGGAATGGGAGCTGTGTCGTCTGATTTATTTTCAGTTTGGTTTTCAAGTGTTTCTAATCTTGTGGTTAGCTCATCTCATTTTTCTGTGAGCGAAAGAATGTGTGTGGATCTGTTCGAGTCTAAAGCGTCGACTTGCTTCTCTATTTTGCGTTTAGTTTTGTTCATCTTTTTCAAATCTGCTTTAATTGAATCAGGGTCCTGCGCCAGCTATTTTTGTTCAGGAGGGGTGCTTTTCGACTCAATGTCATCTGTACACTTTTCTTCTACTTTTTGGATTCGGCTAACAAAAGTGGTTTTGAAATCAGTTAGATCTGTTTGTACACTCCTGGAAATTGAAATAAGAACACAGTGAATTCATTGTCCCAGGAAGGGGAAACTTTATTGACACATTCCTGGGGTCAGATACATCACATGATCACACTGTCAGAACCACAGGCACAAAGACACAGGCAACAGAGCATGCACAATGTCGGCACTAGTACAGTGTATATCCACCTTTCGCAGCAATGCAGGCTGCTATTCTCCCATGGAGACGATCGTAGAGATGCTGGATGTACTCCTGTGGAACGGCTTGCCATGCCATTTCCACCGGGCGCCTCAGTTGGACCAGCGTTCGTGCTGGACGTGCAGACCGCGTGAGACGACGCTTTATCCAGTCCCAAACATGCTCAATGGGGGACAGATCCGGAGATCTTGCTGGCCAGGGTAGTTGACTTACACCTTCTAGAGCACGTTGGGTGGCACGGGATACATGCGGACGTGAATTGTCCTGTTGGAACAGCAAGTTCCCTTGGCGGTCTAGGAATGGTAGAACGATGGGTTCGATGACGGTTTGGATGTACCGTGCACTATTCAGTGTCCCCTCGACGATCACCAGAGGTGTACGGCCAGTGTAGGAGATCGCTCCCCACACCATGATGCCGGGTGTTGGCCCTGTGTGTCTCGGTCGTATGCAGTCCTGATTGTGGCGCTCACGTGCACGGCGCCAAACACGCATACGACCATCATTGGCACCAAGGCAGAAGCGACTCTCATCGCTGAAGACGACACGTCTCCATTCGTCCCTCCATTCACGCCTGTCGCGACACCACTGGAGGCGGGCTGCACGATGTTGGGGCGTGAGCGGAAGACGGCCTAACGGTGTGCGGGACCGTAGCCCAGCTTCATGGAGACGGTTGCGAATGGTCCTCGCCGATACCCCAGGAGCAACAGTGTCCCTAATTTGCTGGGAAGTGGCGGTGCGGTCCCCTACGGCACTGCGTATGATCCTACGGTCTTGGCGTGCATCCGTGCGTCGCTGCGGTCCGGTCCCAGGTCGACGGGCACGTGCACCTTCCGTCGACCACTGGCGACAACATCGATGTACTGTGGAGACCTCACGCCCCACGTATTGAGCAATTCGGCGGTACGTCCACCCGGCCTCCCGCATGCCCACTATACGCCCTCGCTCAAAGTCCGTCAACTGCACATACGGTTCACGTCCACGCTGTCGCGGCATGCTACCCGTGTTAAAGACTGCGATGGAGCTCCGTATGCCACGGCAAACTGGCTGACACTGACGGTGGCGGTGCACAAATGCTGCGCAGCTAGCGCAATTCGACGGCCAACACCGCGGTTCCTGGTGTGTCCGCTGTGCCGTGCGTGTGATCATTGCTTGTACAGCCCTCTCGCAGTATCCGGAGCAAGTATGGTGGATCTGACACACCGGTGTCAATGTGTTCTTTTTTCCATTTCCAGGAGTGTATTTGGTTCTGTGATTGTTTCACTATGTTAATCTAGCCTCTAACTGAATTTATACTAGCGTCAACATGGGTTGTACTACTAGTGAGCAACTGCTGTTCTACTTCCTGTCTTTGCACTGCTAATGACTGTAACAACTGATTGTTTTCCTCTGTGTGTTTACGGATAAAGTCTTTGTATTGCTTTTCTGAGGTCTCTGTGTGAACGTTAAGACGTGCATCTAATCGAGTGTCTTGTTGACCTATTCTTTCATTAACTGATTGTATTTCATCTGTAAGCTTTTTACATGTTTCACTACGTTGATGTCAAAGCTTTAATGCCGTCTCTCAAAGGTTTGGTGCTGTCTGCGCATCTCCTAGCTATGACTTCAACTTTACCGCAAAGACGTTTTTCACCGGCCTTAAGGTCTGTATCTACCTATTTGTAAAGGTTATCAGTCGTTTCTCTGTACGATTTAATCTCGTCACGTATGGTGGAAAATTGTTCATTGAACTAAGTGGTGTTGTCAACTTGTACTTCTCGTATGATGGAAAATTGTTCATTGAACATGTGCATGAGACTGTGAAACACCGCTTCCATATTGCTTAGAACTGATGCGCCGGGTGTCACCTGTGTTGTGCTTTGTGGTGTGGAGACATCATCTACAACAATAGACGTCTCGTTTGTTGCGTTATCTGCATTATTACCATTTACGGAATCTGACGGATTTTTAAAAACGGGAAGCGACCCTTACGTTTTCTGTGGTGCTTTGCAACAGTTGCACCGCATAGTGGCTACTGTCATCCTCGACATTGTCAATTATAGGAATATCGTCTATTTCGGTATGACTAATTGACAGATTACACCACAGAAACTTGACTCTTTTGCACGGCATCGTATCAAATACACAGTACAAATTCAAAGACAAAAATTCAACATTCAATGAAACAAAACAAGGCGAAACATAAGAATGCCGATGAACAGTGGAAGCAATTTCATACAGTTTAGTGAAATGCGTTGCGCCAAAAAACATCTAACTACTATTATTGATACACAGTGGTTCAGAGAACAGAATATATGTATCTAATTATTTTAATATCAAAGGTTTCACAAAGCGAACGACTGGCAAAGCTGTCGCCAAATGAAACTTTCTTTTAAAAACATTATTTCTTTACGATTACGTTGAATAAATGTCTGATCTGTGGAATGAGTACTAAGCTCGAACTGTCGTGCTGCATGTTATAAGCGCAAGTGATGTGCTTACTCTATGTAACTGTTAGCAAAACTTTACACGAATTATTGGGAAATGCAACTCCCAGTACCAATACAGATATACAGTCACTGCAAAATACATTCAGCCCCTTAGGCACTGAAACATACGACCGTGAACACAACTGATAACTTTCGTCCGTGTGCACGTAACAAATAAATGAAACTGTCTTACATCAAGTGCAGAAACGGTGCAATGCGATATATTCTAGTCTCTCACAAAAATATAAATATTGTAGGTACAGGCTCAGCGATGTGCAATGCTGACTGTAATATTTTAAAATGCACATGAAATAGTTTTGGCTGATAAAAGAAAAACGTTAATAAAATACTTCTTTAAAAAATATATCACCGGGACAGGGAAGCGGAAGTGATTATGGTAAATTACTAACACGGAGTTCATTTTAGCTACATTATATTGCAAGTTTTTTTTTAAATTTTGGTAATAATATATATATATTGCAAGTCCCCACCCCCATGAACCTAGGACCTTGCCGTTAGTGGGGAGGGTTGCGTGCCTCGGCGTTACAGATAGCCGTACGGTAGGTGCAACCACAACGGACTGGTATCTGTTGAGAGGCCAGACAAACGTGTGGTTCCTGAAGAGTGGCAGCAGCCTTTTCAGTAGTTGCACGGACAATAGTCTGGATGATGGACGGATCTGGCCTTGTAACATTAACCAAAACGGCATTGCTGTGTTGGTATTGCGAACGGCTGAAAGCAAGGGGAAACTACAGTCGTAATTTTCCCGAGGGCGTGCAGCTTTGCTGTATGGTTAAATGATCATGGCGTCCTGTTCGGTAAAATATTTCGGAGGTAAAATAGTCTCCTATTCGGATCTCTGGGTGGGGACTACTTGGCAGAACGTCGTTATCAGGAGAAACAAAACTGGCTTTCTACGGATCGAAGCGTGGAATGTCAGATCCCTTAATCGGGCAGGTAGGTTAGAAAATTTAAAAGGGGAAATGGATAGGTTAAAGTTAGATATAGTGCGAATTAGTGAAGTTCGGTGGCAGGATGAGCAAGACTTCTGGTCAGGTGAATACAGGGTTATAAATACAAAATCAAATAGGGGTAATGCAGGAGTAGGACTAATAATGAAAAAAAATAGGAGAGCGGGTAAGTTACTACAAAAAATATAGTGAACGCATTATTGTAGCTAAGATAGGCATGAAGTCCACGCCTACCACACTAGTACATGTTAATATCCCAACTATCTCCGCACATGACGAAGAGATTGATGAAATGTATGATGAGATAAAAGAAATTATTCAGATAGTGAGCGAAGACGAAAATTTAATAGTCATTTGGGTCTGAAATTCGATAGTAGTATAAGGAAGAGAAGGAAAAATAGTAGGTGAAAATGGAACGGGGGTAAGGAATGAAAGAGGAAACCGCCTGGAGGAATTCTGCACAGAGGATAACATAATCATATCTAACACTTGGCTTAAGAATCGTGAAAGAAGGTTGTATACATGGATGAGGCCTGGAGACATTCGATGGTTTCAAATAGATTGTGTAATGGTAAGACAGAGATTTAGGAACCAGGTTTTAAACTGCAAGACATTTCCAGGGTCGGATGTGGACTCTGACCGCAATTTTTGGTTACAAGCAGTAGACTAAAACTGAAGAAACTGCAAAAATTTAAGGAGATGGGACCTGGAAAAACTGAAAGAACCAGAGGTTTTAGAGAGTTTCAGAGAAAGCATTAGGGAACGACTGACAAAAACGGGGGAAAGAAATACAGCAGAAGAAGAATGGGTAGCTTTGAGAGATGAAATAATGAAGACAGCGGAGGATTAAGTAGGTAAAAAGATGAGGACTAGTAGAAATCCTTGGGTAACAGAAGAGATTTTGGATTTAATTTATGAAATGAGAATAGATAAAAAATGCAGTAAATGAAGCAGGCAAAAGGGAATACAAACGTCTCAAAAATGAGATCAGTAGGAAGTGCTACTGGTTCAATGTCTTTGAGCATTATGCGACTTAACATCTGAGGTCATCAGTCCCCTAGAACATAGAACTACTTAAACCTAACTAACCTAAGGACATAACACACATCCATGCACGAGGCAGGATTCGAACCTGCGACCGTAGCGGTCACGCGGTTCCAGACTGAAGCGCCTAGAACCGCACGGCAACCACGGCCAACAGTGCATACTGGCTAAAGTGGAAGAGTTAGAGTACAAATGTAAGGATGTCGAGGCTTATCTCACTATGGGTAAGATAGGTACTGCTTACAGGAAAATTGAAGAGACCTTTGGAGAAAAGAGAACCGCTTTTATGATTATCATGAGCTCAGATAAAAACCAATTCTAAGCAAAGAAGTGAAAGCAGAAAGGTAGAAGGAGTACATACAGGGTATATACAAGGGCGATGTACCGGGAGTAGACACCATTCCATTAGAACTACTGATAGCCTTGGGAGAGCCACAACTGACAAAATTCTTCCACCTGGTGAGCAAGGTGTATGAGACAGTTGAAATACCCTCAGATTTCAAGAAGAATATAATTATTCTAATCCTAAAGAAAACAGATGCTGACAGGAGGGAAAATTACTGAACTATCAGTTTAATAAGTCACGGCTGCAAAATACTGACACGAAATCCTTACAGACGAATAAAAAAACTGGTGGTAGCCGACATTGGCGAAGTTCAATTTGGATTCGTAGAAATGTTGAAACGCTTGAGGCAATACTGATCCTACGACTTATCTTAGAAGACAGATTAAGGAAAGGCAAACTTACGTTTCTAGCATTTGTCTAGTTAGAGAAAGCTGTTGACATTGTTGACTGGAATACTCTCTTTCAAATTCCGAAGGTGGCAGGGATCAAATACAGGGAGCGGAAAACTATTTAAGATTTGAGACGGCAATTATAAGAGTCGAGGTTCCAAAATGGTTCAAATGGCTCTGAGCACTATGGAACATAACATCTGAGGTCATCAGTCCCCTAGAACTTAGAACTACTTAAACCTAACTAACTTAAGGGCATCACACACATCCATGCCCGAGGGAGGATTCGAACCTGCGACCATAGCGGTCGCGCGGTTCCCGATTGAAGCGCCTAGAACCGCTCGGCCACCTCGACCGGCTAAGAGTCGAGGGGGATGAAAGGGAAGCAGCGGTTGGGAACGGAGTGTCACACTGTTGTAGCCTGTCCCCAATGTTATTCAATCTGTATAATGAGCAAGCAGTAAATGAAACAAAAGGAAAATTGTTAGTAGGCATTAAAATCCACGGAGAAGAAATTGAAACTTTGAGGTTTGCCGATGACATTTTAATTCTGTCAGAAAGACGAAAGGACCTGCAAGAGTTGTTGAACGGAATGGGCAGTGTTTTGATAGGAGGATATACGATGAACACCGAAAAAGCAAAAAGAGGATAATGGAATGTAGTTGAATTAGATCAGGTAATGCTGAGGGAATTAAATTGGGAAATGAGATACTTCAAGGAGTAACCAAGTTTTGCTACTTTTGGAGCAAAATAACTGATGATGGTCGAAGTATAGAGGATATAAAATGTAGACTGGCAGTGGCAAGGAGAGCGTTTCTGAAGAGGAGAAATTTTTTGACATCGTGTATAGATTTGAGTGTCAGGACGTTTTTTCTGAAAGTATTTGTATGGAGTGTAGCCATGTATGGAAGTGAAACATGGACGATAAATAGTTTAGACAAGAAGAGAATAGAAGCTTTCGAAATGTAGTGCTACAGAAGAGTGCTGAATATTAGATGGATGGATCACGTAGCTAATGAGGAGGCTCTGAACAGAATTGGGGGAAGAGGAATTTATGGCGCAATGTGACTAGAAGAAGGGATCGGTTGGTAGGACATGTTCTGAAGCATTAAGGGATCTCCAGTTTTGTATTTGAGGGCAGTGTGGAGGGCAAAAATCATAGAAGAAGACCAATAGATGAATACACTAAGCAGACTCAGAAGGATGTAGGTTGCAGTAGGTACTGGGAGATGAAGAAGCTTGCACAGCATAGGGTAGCATGGAGAGCTGCATCAAACCAGTCTCTGGACTGAAGGCCCCAACAACAACATATTGCAAGTTAAGTTTGGCTTTTCAAAAACATCTGAAAACTGAAGTTACATTACTCACAATTGTTCCACAAACAATGGAATCTAAGCAGCTCGCTTCATTTAACCAACATAAATGCAAATCATCAAATTAAATATAGCTCTGTTAACAAATCTTCGAAACATTACAAAGGGAATACCTAACTAGCAATTTTAACGAAAACGTCTGATACATTCTGGAGTTACTCTACAATTAAAAATTATCTGCCAATTCATCTACACTAACGAGGTGGCAAAAACAAAATTCATAATTAATTAACATGTTTACCTTGGTTGCATGAAGACTTCTGCTTCCACGTTCAACAATATTGACATACCTACACTAATCTTAAGTAATAGATCCCAGTACGTTGTCCTCGATGGTGAGTGTTCATCGGAGGTGATGGTAACATCTAGAGTGCCATAGGAAGGTGTGGTAAGGCCGCTGTTGTTTTTTATCTACATAAATGATCTTTTGGATAGGGTGGATAGCAATGTGCAGCTGTTTGCTGATGATGCTGTGGTGTACGGTAAGGTGTCGTCGTTGAGTGACTGTAGGAGGATACAAGATGACTTGGACAGGATTTGTGATTGGTGTAAAGAATGGCAGCTAACTCTAAATATAGATAAATGTAAATTAATGCAGATGAATAGGAAAAAGAATCCCTGTAGCGCTTGATACAGTCACGTCGATTAAATATTTGGGCGTAGCATTGCAGAGCGATATGAAGTGGGACAAGCATGTAATGGCAGTTGTGGAGAAGGTGGATGGTCGTCTTCGGTTCATTGGTAGAATTTTGGGAATATGTGGTTCATCTGTAAAGGGGACAGCTTATAGAACGCTGGTGCGACCCATTCGTGAGTACTACTCGAACGTTTGGAATCCCTATCAGGTTGGATTGAGGGAGGGCGTAGAAGCAATTCAGAGGCGGGCTGCTAGATTTGTTCCTGGTAGGTTTGATCATCACGCGAGTGTTACGGAAGTGCTTCAGGAACTCGGGATGGAGTCTGTAGAGGAAAGGAGGCGTTCTTTTCTTGAATCGCAACTGAGGAAATTTAGAGAACCAGCATTTGAGGCTGACAGCAGTATAATTTTACTGTCGCCAACTTATATTTCGCGGAAAGACCACAAAGATAAGATAAGAGAGATTAGTTCTCGTACAGAGGCATACAGGCAGTCATTTTTCCCTCGGTCTGTTTGGGAGTGGAACAGGGAGAGAAGATACTAGTTGTGGTACGAGGTACCTTCCGCCACGCACCGTATAGTGGATTGTAGAGTATGTATGTAGATGTAGATGTAGACGTAATCTAATGCTTGGTGGCTTCAAGCATCACACCACAAAGACTGCCTACTCCATCGTCTTTCCCTCACAGACAGTTACCTGCAACAGTGCCCCCAGCGCTCTCTTACTCCAACATGGCAGTTTCTCTGCGGTCGCCAACAGTCAGCGAACCGCATGATCAAGCCTATCAGAGACATTCATCGTTTATAGTATACTAGTTCCATTTTAATTGATTAATATTCTTGTTTTATTCTGGTGCCATAGACTTGTCTGCCCCAGAATACTCTTTTGAGGTTTTAACTTTTCGTGAGCGTTCGTACCAGTCAGCAGTCGTAGTTCATTTCCCACATATATATGTGTTTTTTGCAACGAAAATTAACATTTTAACAAAGAAATTATTTTTACAGAAATATAGAAGTTTGTATATCATTGTCTGTATTTTATGAGTTTTGGTCAACGAAAATGACCAAAACATTGTATTGTGCTACTCTCTCTCTTGTCTAAGATTCATGTATTGCTCATAGGTTCCATTGCAAGCTGGATATATTTGTGTGTAAGGTCTGCAAAGCTATTCAGAATATAAAAAATATTTCCATGTAATAACATTTACTTTTTGACAACTATCATCTCTGATATGAGTGAATCAATATTTTGTGTAAATTTGTTGTATTAGCGTGTGCTCCGGAGGGGACCACCACTTCTTTTGCAGTATAGGTCGACCATTACGCCGGCAAAACAATTGTTCTTATTAAATCACTTACTTAATATAGATGCAGGAGGGTTCTCTGTTTTCCTCATTCAATATTCTAACGTGAGTAAAATTAAATTAAAGCTTCAATAATTAATATTTTCGTTACTTTGAGTCCGGTAAATTTTCGTTTGACCGCTTAATGGCAGATGACGAGAATTTTCTTAGCTTTGCCTTGCTAAGAAACTTATTGCCTTTCATGAAAACACAAACATCCCAGATATTAATGGTTGTTTTCGAATTGGGACATAAGTAAACCAGTTGCCAACAGGCCCTCTGAGAACTCTTTTTTATTACAACATTCCGTGTAATATACGCAGATTTTTATTAATAAAAGGAGCCACTCACGTAAACTTAACTGGAGAAAGCGGTGAGTCGCGTACGCACCGCGGAAAATCCAAAGTCTACGTGAATGCTTGTGGTGTTATTGAGTTTGCTTAACAGTCTCATTCTAGCCAAAATCAGAACCCAATGCTAATGATGACCATTTCTCTTTAAATCAAGTACCACAGCAGAAATAGAAAACTGCAGTTTTACGTAATATTATCACCCACCAAATAAAAAATGTTGTATTTTTTTATACAGTACCACAACATGGTGGCTCTTGTTTCCGGGCACTCATACCGACCACTGGTTCATATTTTGAGGCACAATGATAGCTCGCACCACTCCGTACCACACCCTTACGCCCACTGATCCACAGTGCAGTCTGGAACCCACGGCATGCGACCACCTCGCAGCTGACTACATGAGTTCCTCTTTCTATTGGTCGATTTTAGTCTTTCACCTTTAAATTGCTGTTTGACTCGCATAGTTTTTGGTCCCAATACATCTCATTCCCTTTCCTGGGTTACCTCTTATCTAAACTAGCTAACGCGATTGCACTTTCCGACTTACGTCGTATTTAAGTGAGTAACCATCGATAGTTACTATTCTACAAATCCATTTATGCTATACGGGCATGTACTATGTTTCCTCCCTTGTTTCAGTAAATTTGTACACATCAAGGTGCTAATATATTTTTTCCGAAACCGGTAGCGTTCATAATGAGAGAAACTCAGAACAGAAGTTGATACTTATCATCTCATCAGAATCCAACAGTACTGTTTCAGTTTTCAACATAGTGTTATAACACTTTCTATTCGTCAGCTTGTGTCATTAAAAATACTTATCAAATACGTAAACTTAGATTTTACGTATATTCTGCTCGTTTTGCGACAACATTGTTTGCTCTCGTACACCTCTAATTTAAGGGCCTTTGATCCTCCTGCCTTAAAAATGAAAAAGTTTTTTAAAAATCCGGTCCTTGGAAGGTGATCACAACATGTTAGAAACTACATTCAGTACAGTTAAGAAAAAAAAAGTTCAAATGTTTGTGAAATCTTATGGGACTCTGCTGCTAAGGTCATTAGTCCCTAAGCTTATACACTATTTAACCTAAATTGTCCTAAGGACAAACAAACACACACCCATGCCCGAGGGAGGACTCGAACCTCCGACGGGACCAGCCGCATAGTCCATGACTGCAGTTCCTAAGACCGCTCGGCAACTCCCACGCGGCTGCATTTAAGAGTTTCTGGGGCTATGTAGTAGTAAAATATGAAATGATGCGAAACATATTCTGGCATTAAGTTTCAGCACATATAGATTCCCATGCAACACACTGACCACAACTATCGTGGAGGTCTGGAAGACTTTTGCAGAAGCTTCGCCTTGAGTGCTATTCAGAATGGCCGTTACATTCGTTGAAACGGTTCAGGCATCTCAAAACGTTTCCTCATGACGGCCGGTATGACTGTGACGAAACGTAAGCAGCCTAGTGCGGACAAATTAGGTGAATGTTGCGGGTGTTCGATAACTATTGTCCGTCTTCTGGACAGTCGACGCACAATTACTTTACAAAAATGCAGCGCACTGCCATGCAGAATATACTATTTATGGTACTCATACATTCTTACGAGCAGGGCCGGCCGCTGTGGCTGAGCGGTTGTAGGCGCTTCAAACCGGAACCGTGCTCCTTCTATGGTAGCAGGTACGAATCCTGCCTCGGGCATAGTTATGTGTGATGTCCTCGGGTTAGCTAGGTTTAAGTAGTTCTATGTCTAGGGGACTGATGACTTTAGATGTTAAGGCCCATGGTGTTTAGAGCTATTTGAACAATTTTTTCTTAAGCCTCCGGCACACGGGTCGTAAATCCGAACGTTGAGCGTTGAGCCGAGTTTCTGACGTCAAAGCGTGGAATAGCACGTTCGGGATCTTTCCGAACGTGCCGAGCAGTATGTAGCATGTCAGATATTCTGCACGTGCGTCTGAGCGTTGACCAATCACATGGCACAACGCCACCTACGTCACATGCACGCCATCTCCCTTCAGCATTGAGCTTTGGGGTGCCATATTGGCATTCAGTTCAAGCCTATATGTATATACACTCCTGGAAATTGAAATAAGAACACCGTGAATTCATTGTCCCAGGAAGGGGAAACTTTATTGAAACATTCCTGGGGTCAGATACATCACATGATTACACTGACAGAACCACAGGCACATAGACACAGGCAACAGAGCATGCACAATGTCGGCACTAGTACAGTGTATATCCACCTTTCGCAGCAATGCAGGAAGCTGTTATCCCATGGAGACGATCGTAGAGATGCTGGATGTAGTCCTGTGGAACGGCGTGCCATGCCATTTCCACCTGGCGCCTCAGTTGGAGCAGCGTTCGTGCTGGACGTGCAGACCGCGTGAGACGACGCTTCATCCAGTCCCAAACATGCTCAATGGGGGACAGATCCGGAGATCTTGCTGGCCAGGGTAGTTGACTTACACCTTCTAGAGCACGTTGGGTGGCACGGGATACATGCGACGTGAATTGTCCTGTTGGAACAGTAAGTTCCCTTGCTGGTCTAGGAATGGTAGAACGATGGGTTCGATGACGGTTTGGATGTACCGTGCACTATTCAGTGTCCCCTCGACGATCACCAGAGGTGTACGGCCAGTGTAGGAGATCGCTCCCCACACCATGATGCCGGGTGTTGGCCCTGTGTGCCTCGGTCGTATGCAGTCCTGATTGTGGCGCTCACCTGCACGGCGCCAAACACGCATACGACCATCATTGGCACCAAGGCAGAAGTGACTCTCATCGCTGAAGACGACACGTCTCCATTCGTCCCTCCATTCACGCCTGTCGCGACACCACTGGAGGCGGGCTGCACGATGTTGGGGCGTGAGCCGAAGACGGCCTAACGGTGTGCGGGACCGTTGCCCAGCTTCATGGAGACGGTTGCGAATGGTCCTCGCCGATACCCCAGGAGCAACAGTGTCCCTAATTTGCTGGGAAGTGGCGGTGCGGTCCCCTACGGCACTGAGTAGTATCCTACGGTCTTTGCGTGCATCTGTACGTCGCTGCGGTCCGGTCCCAGGTCGACGGGCACGTGCACCTTCCGCCGACCACTGGCGACAACATCGATGTACTGTGGAGACCTCACGCCCCACGTGTTGAGCAATTCGGCGGTACGTCCTCCCGGCCTCCCGCATGCCCACTATACGCCCTCGCTCAAAGTCCGTCAACTGCACATACGGTTCACGTCCACGCTGTCGCGGCATGCTACCAGTGTTAAAGACTGCGATGGAGCTCCGTATGCCACGACAAACTGGCTGACACTGACGGCGGCGGTGCACAAATACTGCGCAGCTAGCGCCATTCGACGGCCAACACCGCGGTTCCTGGTGTGTCCGCTGTGCCGTGCGTGTGATCATTGCTTGTACAGCCCTTTCGCAGTGTCCGGAGCAAGTATGGTGGGTCTGACACACCGGTGTCAATGTGTTCTTTTTTCCATTTCCAGGAGTGTATGTCGTTTCTGAGCACCAGAAAATTGAGAGTCACTCGAAAACCCGTCGTTAACCGCGTGATTCGTTGCAATAAAATAATGGGAAACATCATATTCAGGGAGAAAGAATTATTGTAACTTAAGTATTATGAGAGTATGTCATTTGAAGGTAGCAATACCCTGCCGGCACGGTCAGAGGGTTAGCAGCCCTCTGTAGTAAATAAACTGAGCTAATCGATCAACAACAAACTTAAACGGATTTCTTACGGCGTCCGCCCCGAGCAGATGCAGCGAACAAAATGAGACTTTTTTAAAAAAGTGTAGTGAGTAGCGTTGATGATTCATGACCAGATATGATCATTGCTGTAGAATTCTTCGGAGCTGGAAAAACTTGCTGAAGGCTGGTCATTGCACGGAGAAATGAGGAAGCTGTTGGTGTGGTAAAATGCTGCGATGGCTGGCTGCAAGCTGCGTCTTGAATGAAGCACTGGGCTCCCGACTGGGCCCATACCATTACGTTTGCTCCCTCCTACAAATTATTTGGCCCAACGTGTTTCTGCTTGGGAAATGTTCTATAACAGAAATGCTCATATATTTGTAGTTGTTTACACTTGGCCTTATCGGACTTGAATTCGGAATAACCACAACTTAGTAACCTAAAACTTTTGGTGTCGTTTATTCTTTTTCTGAATTTACATTACTGCACTACCTCACTTCTATGTGGCATAGACACGGAGTCTTTATGCTCTGTTTTGCACTACACTACCACAGCTCTCTCTTTTTCGTACGGTAAGCAGCTGTGTCGTATCACTTTGTAGGATGAACGAAGAGGGGGCGGGGGGAATGGAGATCAAGAAGACACCCTGTCACCGAAACCTCACTAACCTTAACCATTCGCGTAGTAGCTTCCTCGACATCACAGATTCTGAGTAAATAGTCTGGACACATCAGTATCATGTGTGTCCCATAGGACTATGTCCCGTGTTGTTCTAAGTAAATAATACTGTGCATTATTAAAAAGTTCAGGGCGAAATCAGGCGCTTCTTTGGTTTCTTACCAATATATACTTCGCCCTATTGTGCCTTATCACTGTATCATAACAAAACTGATAATTATTTACAAATGGAAGTCGTCTGTGGTGGCATTGCTGTGGCCGCATTCTCAAACATAATGACCAAATAACTACCAAAACTCTATTGGTCTATAACTTTTATTCTATAACCCTGTGCGTAACACTTGGATAGCGCCCTACATTTCGAATATCCCACTTACCGCATCTGCCCGGCCCGGCGACCAGAAGCCGACTGCGGTGAGCCACATAACTTGTTCACACGGCACCGCATCCACCATACTGACTACCGGAACCCTCCTCTTTATAAGCGCAGGGCTCCAGGCACTTGCTCTCGCTAACACTTGCATCAGTACTTGGATTCTTACTGTGGTTGTGTCCATTTTATCAGCTGTTATTCGCTTGTATGTGGAAGAAGAATCAACTTGGGTTCATTGTGGCTGTGCTGTTGTTTGTATTTTACAGTACGTTACAACTGGTGACGAGTGTCGTGTTCATTTACACTTGCTCACTCTATTTGGGCGTTCCTTTGTCCATGGTGGCAGTGCTCGAACCTCTGCTCGAGCAGCAGCAGGATCTTACACTTGCTATCACAAAATTGTCGGTCACATTGAATGTGCAGGCTTCCACGCTTTCGTCCTACCCACTGCCCTTTTCCCCTTACGAAGATGCGGTTGAAGACTGAGAGACTTACGAGAAGAGGCTTCAGCAACACTTCTTCGCCTTCCAATCCTTCACTTTGTTGGTTGTGGATGATATTGGCATCGCAAATTTGTTCGGTCTCGGTGCTTTCAATGCTTTTGGGGTTTCCATTTCAGATACGGCGCACTTCGTTTCCAATCAGATCCTTTACCAGTAACTAGATTCTCTGTCTTCCGAGTTCTCGTTCCATTTCTCGGATGGGTTAGTTGGTGCCACCAATTTTTCTGTCCACATTACCATGGAACCTACGGCATGGCTGCACGTTTTCCGTGCATACCCATTCCAATGGCTCTGCGTGTTGAAATGAATCAGAATTGGACAGGCCGACGTCGTTGGAAGTCATACAACATAATACATCGAATGAGTGAGCTAGCTCCTTCGTGATTGTTAAAAAATCGGCTGCTCAGCTTTGCCTTCTGTGTCGACTTTAAAGTTTCAGTTAACGCTCAACATCACATTGGCACCTATCCTTTGCCCTGTCTGGAAGAGTTATTGGCTAATCTCGCTGGGGGCCAGTTTATCTTCAAACGGATTTCTCTGAAGCCCATTCACAGGTACCGTTGGATGAGGGTTCTAAACGGATCCTTGTGATTAACACGCACATCTGATTGTACCAATATCTGCGCCTTCCAATCGATATGGCTTGTGCACCTGCGATTTTTCAGCACTTTTTGGAACAACTGTCGATTTCCGTTCCAAGGTGCCTCAACTATGTCGATCAGATCGCCGTGACAGGTACATCCACGGAGGCACATTTACGAAGCTTACGCATCTTGTTCTAGGTACTACAATCTCTAGGACTGAAATGCAACTCGGCCAAGTCTCACTTTTTCCAGCCATCCACTCTGTAGTTGGAGTTTGAGGTTTCTCGGAATGTGTTAAGTGGTTAAGTCTTCATATTTTTGCAGCCACAGCTCTTCTTCGCTCTATAAATGTCAAACGACTCCAGGTATTTTTAGGTAAAATTGCTTACTATCGAAAACTTACACTAAGGTGACAAAAGCCATGTCATATCTCCTAATATCGTGTCGGACCTCGTTTCTCCCGGAGTAGTGCAGCAACTCGGTGTCGCATGGACTCGATGAGTGCCGGCCACGGTGGCCGAGCAGCTCTAGTTGCTGCAGTCCGGAACCACGCGACTGTTACGGTCGTAGGTTCGAATCCTGCCTAGGGCATGGATATGTGTGATGTCCTTAGGTTAGGCAGCTTTAAGTAGTTCTAAGCCTAGGGGACTGATGACCTCAGATGTTAAGTCCCATAGTGCTAAGGGACTTTTTTTGTGACTCGAAGAGTCGTTGGAAGTCCCCTGCAGAAATATTGAGTAATGCTGCCTATATAGCGGTCCATAATTTCGTAAGTGTTGTCGGTGCAGAATTTTGTGCACGTACTGACCCATCGAATATGTCCCATAAATGATCGGTGGGATTCATGTCGGGCGATCTGGGTGGCCAAGTCATTCTCTGAGTTCTCCAGAATGTTCTTCAAAACAATTGCGATCAATTGTGACTTGGTGATATGGCGTAATGGCATCCAAAAATTACATCGCTGTTTGGGAACATGAAGCAGCACATAGTCTCCAAGTCGCGGAACATAACCTTAGTTCCACCTCATTACTCACCAGAAGCCCTTGGTTCCTGGAATACATTTTTGACCTATCGCACAGTATGACAAATCTGATACGCTCCCCGGCTTCCAATGGAGTCGAATCCCGATATTTTGATCAAGATTCATTCCTTTGTTTTCACTTAGATTTTGAGGAAAGCATACAGTGAAAAGATTTCCTATTAGAGACTTCCAGATCACAGCTGCTGTCGCTGGCGATCCGGTTTTCTGTCAAGCTGTTCACCTTGGTCAATATGGTTGGCCAGAAATGCCTCTCGACAGGTGTTATGACCCTTTCCCTAACTATTTGTTCTTAGCCACTGCCTTTCGGTTATTTGACGATGTTGTTCAGCTCCTACATCAGGGACATGAGGGGATCTTGCATACCAAGTAATTTGCCCGTCTGCACGTGTTTTGGCCTGGCATCAATGGTGACATCGTACATCTTGTTGCGGCCTGCTCTCAGTGGCCAACCGAACGCCACGGTTGACGCTCGCTCTGTGTGAACACGTCAATACTGATTTCACAGGATCCTTCCTGCATTCCTATATGTTGTTGGTTGTCAGTACTTTCTTTAAGTTTCCATATATTACCTCCTGTCCTTCGACATCAACTGGGGCTATGAATCAGACCCTCTCGAAAAAATTTTCTGTTGCAGAACTGTCTTCTACGCTTGTGATGAATAACGGTCCACATTTGGCCTTCCATTATTTCTGCTTTCATCAACGCATTCGCCATGTGACTCCTCCTCCTTTTCACCCCCAATCTAATTGCGAGGTAGTAAGTCTTGTCCACATGTTCTAAGTTCATATGATGTTGTGTACTCCTCCGCAGAGGATGCCTTGACATGCCATTCTTGAGTTCGTACCGGTATACGCTGGTGGGATATCAAAATCTGGCCGAGATGTTCCAGGGTCACCCGCCATGCACCCCTCTGCATCTGCTCATACCACCCCACCATTGCCGTATGGCCCTCACCATGGCTATTCGCTGGGTACACAGTCTGGTCTTGGGGGCTCGGATGCTGACCCAAGACGATTCTGGCCAAGGTCCACATCTGCTAAGGCTGCTGCCTCTGTATGGTGCACACTAGTGGTGGGCTGCTGGCGCGCCACCATGACCACCTGTAAGCTCCCGCAACGACTAGGATGGCATGTCTGACGCCCTGGCTCCACTCCCTCAGAGCCTGCCCCGCCTTGTCGGACGTCTCTACTGTGGGGGCAGATCTACCCTCCTTATGGATGTCACTTCCCCCTTCTTCTCCTCCAGTTCCGGCCCCCCAGCGTCCGTTGTCGGAGCTTCTCGCGATACTTCGCTGCCAGTGGTGATTCCGCTGTCGGCTGGGATAGGACCTCCAGGTGCTTCAATACCCGCGTCCCCAGCTCCCCAGACCGAGTGGCCGATGCCTTCACCGGCGAGGAGCGGTCGCCTCGCTTGTCCATAGGCACGCTACTTCCGACCCTGCTCACTGATTTTGGTCTGGAATCTTCTTCCACTGCAACCGTCTTTGACCGTGGCCTCCACTGCTGAGACAATGGATGTTTCAACAGTTGCTCAGATGCCCACAACAGCGGAGCACCCTTCGCCCAAGGGTGGAGGTTGCTGTAACTCTGTATGTGATACTAGCACACTCGCCACGGCACCATGCTGCAGACGCGCAGCACTTCGAATATTCCGCCAACAGTATCTCCGGGAACCAGAGGCCGCATGTGGTGGAAAACAAGTTTTGTGCAGTCGGTACAGCATTCGCTGCGCCGTCTCCCGGAGCCCTCCTCTTCTATAAACACTGTGCAGGCGACACTCTCCCACATGGTTTGTTCATACATATTGTCAGCAACTGATTGTATCAGTACCGGGATTGTTTCTATATTTGTGTATATGTTCTCAACTATTCTACATCTATAAGAATACTCTGCAAATCACATTTAAGTGCCTGGCAGAAGGTTCATCGAACCACCTTCACAATAATTACGTATTATTCCAATGTTGTACAGCGAGCGGAAAAAATGAACATATGTATCTTTCCGTGCGAGCTCTGATTTCCCTTGTTTTATTATGATGATCGTTTCTCCCTATGTAGATCAGCATCAGAGGAGAAAATTAGTGATTGAAATTTTGTGAGAAGATTCTGCTTCAACGAAAACCCCTTTGTTTTAATTATGCCCACCCCAAATTATGTATCATTACAGCGACACTCTCTCTCAATTTCTGCGTTAATACAAAACGTGCTGCCCTTCTTTGAAGTCTCTAGATGTACTCCATCAATCCCACAATGCGCAGCAGTATCCTAAAACAGGATGGACAGGCGTAGTGTAGGCAGTCTCTTTAGTAGATCTGTTACACTTTCAAAGTGTCCAGTCAATGAAACGCAGTCTTTGATTAGCGTTCCCCACAACATTTTCTATGTGTTCCTTCCAATTTAAGTTGTTCGTAATTGTAATTACTAGGTATATAGTTGAATTAACTGCCCTTACATTTGACTGATTTATAGTGTAACCGAAGGTAACGGATTCCTTTTAGCATTTACGTGGATGACCTCAAACTCTTCGTAATTTAGAGGCATTGCCAGTTTGTGCGGTATACAGATATCTTTTCTAAATCATTTTGAAATTTGTTTTGATCTTCTGATGACTTTATTAGTCGATAAACGACATTATCATCCTGCTGTACGGGGAAGACGCGCTGTCTTAGGCACTTTGTCACGGCTCCCCATTTCGGAGGTTCGAGTCCTCCCTCGGACATGGGTGTGTGTGTTGTCCATAGTGTAATTTAGTTTAAGTTAGATTACCTCAGCAGTTTGGTCCCATAAGACCTTACCACAAATTTCCAATTTCCATCTGCAAACAACCTTAGATGGCTGCTCAGATTGTCTCCTAAATCATTTATATAGTTAAGTAACACCAAAGGGCCTATAACACTGCCTTGGGGAACGCCAGAAATCACATCTTTTTACTCGATGACTTTCCGTCACGTACCATGAACTGAGTCCCTTCTGATAGGAAATCACGAATTCAGTCGCATAACTGAGACGATATTCCATAAGCATGCAATTTCACTACAATCCGCTTGTATTCTACAGTGTCAAGAGAATTCTGGAAATCTAAAAATACGGAATCAATCTAAAAACCTTGTCAATAGCATGAAGACCGAAAATGAAATAAAGGATACATAGTGGGATGACGAGAGCATCAACACAAATGTGTGGGTTGCCTACCCTTAAGGGTGGTGACGTCATTCAAGATGGTGGCAGTGACGTTAGCTGATGACGCGAATGACGTCAACCAAGATGGCTGCGGTGACACCAGCTGATGACGTGAGTTCAATTACCCAAGATGGCGGGAAGGTGACACGCCCCCCTGGTGGGACGTTTGAATTTTGGAGGGAAGATAGGTCAACTGGACTACCTCTACTAACCTGAGAAAATGGTGGGTAAGAAAGGGCACTTGGGCTACCTCTACTAACCAAAGAAAATGGCAGGGAAGAAAGGGCAGTTGCGCTACCTCCACTAACCTAAGTCACCCAACCGCCATCTGTTACCAGAAACTGGCAGTAAAGGGACTTGGCCTGTGCTGGACATGTCTTTATTTTCAGTCTTTATTTAAACAATTAGAGGCAGTACCACCATCAAGTGTGTTCGCCATGGGGACCTAGCACGTCATCCTCTTAGAAAATGGGCGGGAATTTCGAATTTTGTAGGGAATTTTGCTCTAAGAGCTTACTCCTGCAGCTGAGGGGTGTTAGTATGGTGTTGCCCCCACCAGAGGCTCTTCATGACGCCGTTCAGTTCGAATATAATTTGTTTAATTTTGTCTAAATTTGTTTAAATTCATTATCTACCTACAGCATTAGTGTCGAGCTACCGCCACTCGAGGCTAAGATATAAGTTGTCAGTGTGGAACGAGCATGATGCCAGCCACTGAATGTTTTAGTAGCTGCATTACATGCACTCATTCAGCTGAGGAATGGAAGCGAGCATTAATGCTTGAATATATAAAGAGGAAGAATAGAGTCCTGCAAATAAATGCTTTGCATTAAAAATGCAATACACAACGCATGGAAACATCGGTCTCTGTTGGAATTGTCTGTCAATCCTAAAAACTACGTATAAGCTCCCACAACACAAGAGACAACAGCTTCCGATCCACCAGACCAAAGAACTGAGGTAGTTGGCGAATTCACTGCTAGAGGGCGCCACAACAGATCACATGATCTTGCAGTTCAATCCATAGGAACACAGCATCATGAAGACATCACGTATCTTTCTCAGCTGCACATCTGCCCCGGCCTCCTCATCCCCCGGCGGACTGGAGGGGAAAACTGGCAGGAAATGGAATCAGCCTGTTCTGGGCTGCTGGACAGAGGAAGGAGTGTTTATTTATTATGCTGATGGAAAACAGTCACCCTGGCATGCTTGGAGTCACAATATACAGTTTACAGACCTGGAAACTACTCTTAAATAATGCATTACGCTGATGTGCAGAGACGCAAACAACTCGTAAATTACCGAAATAATCCGGTACACAGAATACATGCGTGCAAACTAGATCACTGAGATAATGGATGCAAACAAGGTCACAACGCTCAAACACCAGAAAATAATTCAGTGCACGAACAGTCAGTAAACGTAAAAAAAAAACAACGCAATTTATCAGCGACTCGAACCCTGATTCCACTGGATGGAAAGCCTATGTGCACAGCCCTAATACATGGGAACTGTCCAGATGCGGGAAAGAGAGGTTATCTTAGTGTACTTTATTTATTTTGCTTGGGAAACTGACGCAAACATCCATTCAAATTACGTAATTAATCACAAAGATCAGTCCTGATTACGCAACTATATCCATAGCGCTGCACAAGAATGCTTAAAATCGCAAAAACTAACTATACCATACAACTGGTCTTATCCTGAATGGAAAAGAAATGTCGCAATATCACTCTAAAGTGACGCAAATATAGATCCTAATTACATAATAAATCAAAAGATCGGTCCTAATTACACAACTATATGCATAGCGCTGCGCAAAGACAGCCTAAAATCGGAATATATCGCAAAAACTGACTATACCATACATCTGGTGTTGTCCTGCTGGGGAACAAAAATTTCTCAACACAACTCCAAAGTTACACAAGTATCCATCCTAGATACGTAATTAATTCCAAAAATGGTACCTAATTACACAACCATATGCATAGCGCTTCACAAGTACAGCAATACTGCGCAAAAACTGACAATACCATATGCCTCGTGTTAGCCTGCTGGGAAAATAATCTCGCAATACCACTCAAAACCAGTGACAGAAACACTTAAACTCTACCCTACACCTACAAGATAGGAGGGAGAAGGCTGTCGTGTACGGTACAATCTTTATTCTTTTTGGTGGGAAATACGTTAAACTGACAAGATGCTGGTGTTGGACAGAGAAGAGTTTTTTTAAAAAAAGTGTTTTACCTGCAAGCCAACTGACTATCGCTGTTTGACATCAGAGTTCACTACACACGCCTACTAAAAACCACCCTACAGCCCAGCTAACTGAGGCCAATACATGCTATCAAAGCTGATGGAAAAAATTCCTTACAGATATAATCAAACTTCGAAATTGGCCGGCTGGAGTGGCCGTGCGGTTCTAGGAGCTACACTCTGGAACCGAGCGACCGCTATGGTCGCAGGTTCGAATCCTGCCTCGGACATGGATGTGTGTGATGTCCTTAGGTTAACTTCTGTTCTTTGGGGCCCGCAGCGCGAAATATGTCTTTTAATGACATAATTATTTATGAAATATCCAGGTGCACTGCTATGTAAGTTGTTTGTGTTTTATTTTATTCACAATGAGCCCATTTCGGCAACTTGCCATCGTCAGGTGCTCTGTAAATACATGGATAAGTGATGGTCTTATTATAATGGTTTTGTAACTACGAACTGAGAATTTATAATATATTCTTAGGTGTTTTACCTTACATGTGACATCGTTGCTGTCATGCATTCTTCCAGGTGTAGAGTGGACATATAAATCAGATATATATCAATATATAAATCAGACATATAAATCCTTAGGTTACTTAGGTTTAATTAGTTCTAAGTTCTAGGCGACTGATGACCTCAGAAGTTAAGTCGCATAATGCTCAGAGCCTTTTTTGAACTTCAAAATCGTCAAGAAAAAAAAACAGCTCCTATTTGAACAGATCACAATACATAACATGTACTGGGGAAAATCGTCGTCCTAAAAGACTGCAGCTGAACTTATTTTCTCCTAAATGTACAATCACAGCCTACGGGTTGGAGGTACTCAGCCGGAAGTCCCGCGGTCCATGCTGGCCACCGTGCACATCTATACGATTGCGCCCCACCAACACAAAAGCAGGTGTAGTTACCTAGGAGATAAAAGGATGGTTTTCCTCAAATTCATCTGGGTCGTCTAACGTATAGTGGTGCAGCCACCCCTAATGGCTAGGAGGCACCCCTGTCACAGACTAGACAGGTCCCCAACGCCTCTCGTTCTGGGGTGGAAAACACTTTTGTTTAATGTCACGTAGGAAGCTTCAGCAAGAGCTGCGCTCTAGTAGGGCACTCGCCAGCCATTCTGCACTCAGTTATTTAACATCAACTGGACTTCTTTTAATAAAGCAAGTACTAAAAAACATTCGTGACGATAATAAATTGTTATAATTATAAGAGCTCTACGGAATTTCTCTCCTCCCATATATCGAAAACAAATACCACATTCATGCCAGCAGAGGATTTGCCCTGTTTGCTGCATGTCTGTGTATATGCATGTGTCGCAGATGGCTCCCAGGACCCGCAATAGAACGGAGTTAGCGTTTGAGTGTGGATCTGCTGTGCATTATGTCTGGAGAAATGTTGGGATATGAATCCTCAATTTTCAATGAGACAGAGAACCATCCGCCTCTGAACTTACATGCATCTCTGTTAAAAGATAATAGAAAGTGAGCAGGGTGATCGATTGAGATGGAGCAGTAATGAGGTATGATTTAATGGTAGATTGATGATGTCTTCAAGAGAGGAAGAAGTTAGTGCAGGTCAATTTTTCCGCTGTTCTGTCAGGATGCATCAGTCGCGTGACAAAGCCTGCATTCGTCTCGTATACAACGTCGTGTTCTGTACGTGATTTAGAGCGCTGTCTACTTGCGATCGTTCATGGCAAACCTGTCGGTCATCAGAAGACTTCTATCTCATGTGTGATGAAACGTGATACATTCCTCTAAACGAACTATGATTGATGTGACGTACTCCATCCCCCTGTCGCATCTTGGGTGTAAATTCGAGACTTCAGCTTCATTACTAAGATGATTCTAAGTTAGCGATAGGTGTTTGTGAGGTACTGCAATCCCCGTGTATAAATTTGCCTGACAGATGTGCTGTTTGCAGAGTTAGTTACGGAATGACTTAAAAATTGATAGCTTGATTGATTTACGTAAAAATGCTTGGAACTCCATCCGTCTGGAGCTCTATCACTCATAAAAGTCACCCGGTTTCTTGTTCTTCTTAACCGTCTGCTATTATATCACAACACTTTCAAATCTGTTACTACACATCGATAAGGAATGCTAACCTCCTCGACCTGGGCGCATCTTGAGAAATCTTGTGCACTTGGATGGGCGAGGATTCGGCTAGCTTCACTCATTCACGAGACGTGCAATGTAACAGTCTATTTCTGGTTGGCTGCAGATGAGATCTGTAACGGCGTTGCAGGGCGGGTCAATGACAGTGTGAGTGGGTCTTTCTGTCTCTAAAATTATTCTAAGGCTGCGAGAATACTCTTTGACTCCCATCAGCGTAGAGGTAGACCATAAATTAAGCATTATGCTCGGAGTGCACACTCATCTATCTACATTCGCAATGGTAGTAGAAAAGTGGAGAAGGGGTAGTTTAACTATGATTCTGAAATTGGTCGGTGTTGAAATTACTGTAAAAATGTTAAAATTGTTCGCACTATCTACTGTGATGGTTATTACTTCACTACATGGACGGTGTCTTTTCCACCCCATCCGTCCACTGGTAAACTGTTGGTTACCACATAATGACTGACTAAAAAGGCTTGTTTGAGTTGGAGAAAGAGTCTTGTGGAGGAGTGACACCTTCTGGGGGTGACCAGAGCCGAAACCGTGATCACGTACAGGACTGTAATATGAGGAATCAGTCGAAACGCAAATCAGAGCCACCAGCTATTCCATCACTGTGACAGTTCAGTTTAAATGTAGAGCTCGTCAGTCACCTTCAGACTGTAGTTTGGAAATTCTCCACAACGCCAAAAAAATTTTCTAGTTACCATATGTTGTAACGAACTGTTACTTAAAATCATCCAGTGTGTGTGAGACGTCTTATGGTAGCAGCAGTAACATGATTTTACACCATGCGACATCTAGTTTTCTGTGTGAGACCATGGATCAGAACGTGATAATGGCAGTTTAGAGGACCTCAAAGTCTTGGCGGAAAATCGTAATGTATGGCAGTGTACAAAGCGTGTAACAGCAGAAAAAAAATGTTTCAGACAACGAGACAAGGTCATAGGGAGCGTCTCTTGCGACTTACAGTATAGTCCGCGGGATACGATCATCCTCCTACAGTACAGGTGAGGAAACTTTAAACTGGTCTGTGAAATCGATCAATATCTCTATATTTAATAGGATCGTGACATGTGATCGATACTGGCATGTGTGTTGTGTTTGTTTTCAATGTATGGGAGGAGAAAGATGAGGCACAAATCTTGTCGAGTTCTGTGTCAGATGAAGCTAGTGGAACTCTTATAATTCGTAATTTTTCTCCATTGGGTATACAGAATGACGAAGATACACTCCTGGAAATTGAAATAAGAACACCGTGAATCCATTGTCCCAGGAAGGGGAAACTTTATTGACACATGCCTGGGGTCCGATACATCACATGATCACACTGACAGAACCACAGGTACATAGACACAGGCAACAGAGCATGCACAATGTCGGCACTAGTATAATGTATATACACCTTTCGCAGCAATGCAGGCTGCTATTCTCCATGGAAACGATCGTAGAGATGCTGGATGTAGTCCTGTGGAACGGCTTGCCATGCCATTTCCACCTGGCGCCTCAGTTGGACCAGCGTTCGTGCTGGACGTGCAGACCGCGTGAGACGACGCTTCATCCAGTCCCAAATATGCTCAATGGGGGACACATCCGGAGATCTTGCTGGCCAGGGTAGTTGACTTACACCTTCGAGAGCACGTTGGGTGGCACGGGATACATGCGGACGTGCATTGTCCTGTTGGAACAGCAAGTTCCCTTGCCGGTCTAGGAATGGTAGAACGATGGGTTCGATGACGGTTTGGATGTACCGTGCACTATTCAGTGTCCCCTCGGCGATCACCAGAGGTGTACAGCCAGTGTAGGAGATCGCTCCCCACACCATGATGCCGGGTGTTGGCCCTGTGTGCCTCGATCGTATGCAGTCCTGATTGTGGCGCTCACCTGCACGGCGCCAAACACACATACGACCATCATTGGCACCAAGGCAGAAGCGACTCTCATCGCTGAAGACGACACGTCTCCATTCGTCCCTCCATTCATGCCTGTCGCGACACCACTGGAGGCGGGCTGCACGATGTTGGGGCGTGAGCGGAAGACGGCCTAACGGTGTGCGGGACCGTAGCCCAGCTTCATGGAGACGGTTGCGAATGGTCTTCGCCGATACCCCAGGAGCAACAGTGTCCCTAATTTGCTGGGAAGTGGCGGTGCGGTCCCCTACGGCACTGCGTAGGATCCTACGGTCTTGGCGTGCATCCGTGCGTCGCTGCGGTCCGGTCCCAGGTCGACGGGCACGTGCACCTTCCGCCTACCACTGGCGACAACATCGATGTACTGTGGAGACCTCACGCCCCACGTGTTGAGCAATTCGGCGGTTCGTCCACCCGGCCTCCCGCATACCCACTATACGCCCTCGCTCAAAGTCCGTCAACTGCACATACGGTTCACGTCCACGCTGTCGCGGCATGCTACCAGTGTTAAAGACTGCGATGGAGCTCCGTATGCCACGACAAACTGGCTGACACTGACGGCGGCGATGCACAAATGGTGCGTAGCTAGTGCCATTCGACGGCCAACACCGCTGTTCCTGGTGTGTCCGCTGTGCCGTGCGTGTGATCATTGCTTGTACAGCCCTCTTGCTGTGTCTGGAGCAAGTATGGTGGGTCTGACACACCGGTGTCAATGTGTTCTTTTTTCCATTTCCAGGAGTGTAGAGTTTTGGGATGATAGATGTGAATGGGCGCGGATCTGTAGTACTTTTATGTAGTTTGGGAACGCACCACAGCGAAGTAGCAAAAATCCTCGTCCTTCTCCCAGTTCCCATTTCTATCTAATGGTCAAAACACAGTCCTGTCGCAGTAACACAGCTTACCCTGTTTCTACATGGGTTCCAGAAGGTCGTAAATACAATTTTCTCCGACTCCTACTTAATTACGACTAAAATTTGAGCGATCACATGCGTAAAGCTGCAGAAATGGTAGCAGCTGCAAGATGCATAGGAACTATTTAAAACGAGGCTAGAATTTTACTGTTCCAGATAGGTGACTCTTTTTGAGATATGAGAGTGCCAGAAATTTGATTCATTAGCAGCTGTAATCATTAAACGACTTCTCCATAGGATCCAATGGTATGTGCTTGAATGGAAAGACTTGACTCCAAAAGCCAGACAGCATTTCTACCGAAAGCGTAGCAATAGAGTACATTTCTTACGTACTCAATCAGCACATAATCTACTACTGTATGTGACCCTTCTCAATTTACCATCGCCTATAACCCAGTAGATATATCACCGAAGCTCTGAGAGGGCATCGAGACAGATTGCGTTATAAATACTGGAGAAATATCTAGCGGCGACATGAGAGGGTTGAAAATACCGGTTTCATACCACGCTCCTTAGCTGACTCACTTTCAAAATTCGGTAATTTTATTACGAGGTTGCACCATCGGCGACGTGTAACTGCACTGCTGGTCTGATATATACTCCAGCGATTACCGACTATATTCAGTGTCACGGTATTTGTTTGGAAAAAACTACTTTATTCAGAGGTAATGCCATACCTCGATTTAGAAAGCGAGTATAGGTTGTAACATGGATACTTACTTGTGTGCACCTATAGAACCAACATCGCGTAGGACAGTAACATACAGTAGTTGTTGCGATCGTGTTTTTAACATCTGGCGGTTTGTAGTACGCTTACGCTTCTCTTTCTAAGTCACAGGGGTACCACTCGAAAGAAAAAGATACTAGACATGTCCACCCTTTGCTGATTTCCGGTCGCTATTATTTCATATTGCCAGCACTAAGATAGGTTCGCCTTGAGCATCAGGCTTATAAAGTATGCCTTTGAGTTCCAATATGTACAAAGAAAATGACTATGTCCAGTTGTAAGGAAGGTATGGATTTCACATGGAATATTGCGATAGCAAAAGGAGGATTATGTCAAGTCATAAGAATGGTACACATATTTATATTTCTAAAGCCACATCTGTCAGCAGGCTGATACTTCGCTCATTGTCGAAAGAAATGTCGTTCAACTGAAACCGCAATCCTAACATTTAATAGTAAGTATTTCGAATATATATATATATATATATATATATATATATATATATATATATATATATATATGTGTGTGTGTGTGTGAACGATTTAGTAGGATGATTCTGTCTATGCGTGCGTGGCGCGGCGGTGGCGTGTGGCCGACTACCAAACTAATACTTAGCATTTGTTGGACAGCTTTCGTGATCAAGTGGAAATGTGAGAAGATTTAATATAGTCGTGTGTTTGCATTATTCCGTCCAATGTGAATTGTTCGGTTGACTGCTTCTTCACATTTCGCGTCTGTATTTAGTTGAGAGAACATCGATTGTGATGTGTGCATCTAGCAGGTGGAAGACACGTTTGCTGGTTCTCTAGACATGAGAAATACCTTATTTGAGTTCGTAAATTATAAGGGTGATTTGGAATCTGTTACATCACTGACGTCGGTATTCGCGAGTGGAAACATCAGTTTCCTCTGTTTTCTTTTTTCGAGAATTCACGTAACGACCTTTGCAGAGAGGATAAGTTTATCTCTAATGATCATTTGTGATCGGTGGCGGTACACTTCGCTGGACGTCAGAAAATAATGGGATGCGAGTGCAGTCGAACGTAAAAAAAGAAACCGATTTTGCTCCTAAAACTAAATGAAAATGGATTTTGTCTATTTTCGTGGAAAGAGGATATTCATTATCGTCGCAAACGTTTATTTTTTTTAATTCGTGCTTTATTATAGGAGTCTAGTTGATGTTAAATAATTGAGCACAGAACAGCCGGCGAGTCCCCTATGAGAGCGCGGCCAATACTGAAGCGTCCTACGTGACGTTAAACAAAAGTGTTTTCCACCCGAGAACGAGAGGCATTAGGGACCGTCTAGTCCGTGACAGAGGCGGCTTCTAGCACTTAGGGGCAGCTGCGCCTCTATACTTTAGACGACCAAGATGCATCTGGGGAAAGCCACCCTTTTATCTCCTCTTTTACTATACCTGCTTTTGTGAGGGCGAAGCACAATTTTTCCATCAGTTGTGATAGCGTGTATTGGCCTCTGTTAGATGGGATGTAGGGTGATTTGTAGTAGGCGTGTGTAGTGAAATCTGACGTCAGACCGCGATAGATGCGGCAAGCTTGCCAGAAATACACCTTTTCTTTTAACTCCTCTCTGTCAGACACCAGCATCTACTCAGTTTTACGTATTTTCACCAAAAAGAATAAAGATTGCACCTTACACCTCAGTCTTTTTCCCCCTAGCTTGTAGGTGTTGGGTAGAGTTTGAGTGTTTCTGTCGCTGGTTTCGAGTGGTATTGCGAGATTATTTTCCAAGCAGCATAACACAAGATGTATGGTATCGTCAGTTCTTGCGGCGTATTGCCGTCCTTGTGGAGCGCTATGCATATATTTGTGTAATTAGGTCCAGTCTTTGTGATTAATTACGTAATTAGGATCGATATTTGAGTACGTTTGGAGCGGTATTGAGAAATTTTTGTTTCCCAGCAGGATAACACCAGATGACTGATATTGTCAGATTTGCGATATTTTGCGATTTTAGGCCGTCCTTGTGTAGCGCTATGCATATAGCTGTGTAATTAGGACCGATATTTGTGATTAATTACGTAATTAGTTTGGGTATTTGCGTCAGTTTCCCGAGCAAAATAAATAAAGTACAGTAACCTAACCTTCCTTTCCCTCATCGGGACACTTTCCATGCGTTAGGTGGTGCACACAAGCTTTCCATCCAGTGGAATTGAAGAGTTGTTTGCGCCTCTGCACATCAACGTAATGCATTATTTACGAGTATCTTCCAGATCTGTAAACTGTATACTGTGATTCCAAGCACTTCAGGGTGAGTGTTTTGCATCACCATAATAAATAAACTAGGTGAAATCCAAAGCTAAATAAATTGTTCAAAAATAATGATGTACTCTCAATCCTCTTATAGGTAGTTTTTAGGAATGACAGATAGATCCAGCAGAGACAGATGTTACAATGTGTTGTGTAAAGCATGTGTAATTCAAAGCATTTGTTTGTAGGATTGTATTCTTCCTCTTCATATGTTCACGCATTAACGCTCGCTTCCAATCCTCAGCTGAATGACTGCCTGTAATACAGCTATTAAAACATCCACTGGCTGGCATCATGCTCGTTCCACACCGACAACTGATATCTCAGTCTCTTGTGGCGATAACACGACACTAATTCTGTGGGTAGATAATAGATGTAAACCAATTTAAACAAATTTATACCAATTTAACCAAGTTATATTCGAACTGAACGGCATCTTGAGCAGCCTCTAGTGGGGCAACACAACACCCACTTCCCTCAGCTACAGGAGTAAGCCTTTAGAGCAAACTTCCCTCAAAAATTCGAAATTCCCGCCCATTTTCTACGAGGATGACGTGCTAGGTCGCCATGGCGAACACACTTGATGGTGGTACTGCATCTAATTGTTTAAATAAAGACTGCAAATAAAGACATGTCCAGCACAGGCCAAGTCCCGTTCCTGCCATTTCCTAGAAAGAGTTGGCTTTGGAGTGATTTAGGTAGTGAAGGTTGCCCAACTGCCCTTTCTTCCCCACCATTTTCTTAGGTTAGTAGAAGTAGCCCAAGTACCCTTACTTTTCCTCAATTTTCCTAGGTTAGTAGAGGTAGCCCAATTGACCTATCTTCCCTCTAAAAATCAAACTTCCCACTCGGAAGGGGGGCGGGGGGGGGGGGGGGGTGGCACCTCCCAGCCATCTTGGGTAACGGTACTCGCGTCAGTAGCTGATGTCACTTCCACCATGTTGAATGACGTCACTGCCCTTAAGTTTACGCAACCCGCAGGTTTGAGGTGATGCTCTCGTCACCCCACTACTGGGATAAACTTTTTTCCTTTCGTCATTTTGTGCAGGTCGTATGTTAAAATGAGTTTTGTAGTGATTTACAAGTATGTGTAAAGTTGGTTGTAAGTCTCTAAGTGCTCTCATTTTCAAAAGCTGGGTTACTGAAGTACACTATGTGATCTAAATTATTCGGACACCCCTGAAAACATACGTTTTTTATATTAGATACTTTGTGCTGCCATCTAATGACAGGTACTCCATTCCAGCGATCTCAGTAGCCATTAGACATCGTGACAGAGCAGAATGGGGCTCTCCACAGAACTTACGGACTTCGAACGTGGTCAGGTGATTGGGTGTCACTTGTGTCATATGCCTGCAGGCGAGACTTCTACACTCCCATACATCCCAAGGTCCACTGTTTCCGATGTTTCCGATGCTGAAGTGGAAACGTTAAGGGACACATAGAGCACAAAAGCTTACAGGCCGATCTCGTCTGTTGACTGACAGAGACCGCCAACAGTTGAAGAGCGTCGTAATGTGTAATAGGCAGATATCTATTCAGACCATCACTCAGGAATTCCAAAATGCATCAGGATCCACTGCAAGTACTATCACAGTTAGGCGGGAGGTGAGAAAACTTGGATTTCATGGTCGAGCGGTTGCTCATAAGCCAAACATCGCGCCGGTAAATGCCAAACAATGCCTCTCTTGGTGTAAGAAGGGTAACCATCGGACGATTAAACAGTGGAAAAACATTGTGCAGAGTGGTATATCACGGTACATAATGTGGCGATCCAATGGCAGGGTGTGGGTATAGCGAATCCCGGAGAACCTCATCTGCTAGCGTGTGTAGTGTCAACAGTAAAATTTAGAGGTGGTGGCGTTATGGTGTAGTCGTGTTTTTCATTAAGGGGGCTTGCACCCATTGTTGTATTGCGTCGCACTATCACAGCACAGGCCTACATTGATGTTTCAAGCACCTTCTTGCTTCCCACTGTTGAAGAGCAATTCGGGGGAGGCGACTGCATCTTTCAACACGATCGAGCACCTGTTCATATTGCACGGTCTGTGGCGTAGTGGTTACACGACAGTAACATCCCTGTAATGGACTGGTCTGCACAGAGTCCTGATCTGAATCCTATGGAACACCGTTCGGATGTTTTGGAAGGCCGACCTTATCCAGGCCTCACCGGCCGACATGGTTACCTCTCCTCAGTGCAGCACTCCGTGAAGAATGGTCTGCCATTCCCCAAGAAACCTTCCATCACCTGATTGAACATATTCTTGCGGGAATGGAAGCTGTCATTAAGGCTAATGGTGGACCACCACAATATTGATTTCCAGCATTATCGATGAAGGGCGCCACGAACTTGTAAGTCATTTACAGCCAGTAAGTGATATGTGTACCAAGTTTGGCTGAAATCGGTCCATTGGTTCAGGAGGAGATGTGAAACGTAGTTACACATCTACATATAGTCGTTTATACGTTTTCAAAAAGGAATATAGATTGTGTAAGTATTGTGACATTTTTTAAAGTAAAATGTGATAGAGGCGAAAAACCCCGCTCCTGAACCACTAGAGTTTATAGCGTCATCGGTTTTTTACTTAATGATGCTTATTCTCAGTTAACTCTATACTGTGTACATGAGACATGATATTAGTGCCTCATTGAAAATTTCATCAAGGTATTAAGAATTTATACTTATAACGTCACTTAGATTGGAAGAAACCTATGAGAAATTTTGTTTTCTAATCGTTCTAGTTTTTATTGGAGCTCTGGAGTCCCACTTCGGTTTCCTTTGAAAGAAGTCGTCTAATTCCGTATGAACAGTGTAACAAGCATGTTCCATCCTTTGAAATTTGTAAATTTGTGGTAAGGTCTTATGATACCAAACTGTTTAGGTCATTGGTCCCTAAGCTTACATACTAATTAATCTAGCTTAAACTAACTTACGCTATGGACAACACACACACCCATCCCCGAGGGAGGACTCGAACCTCCGACGGGGGGAGCCGTGCCAAGACGCCTCAGGTAGGCTTTGTGTCCTTTAATAATATTCCTTTCCTTCTTACAAGAAACAATAATAGCATCACTTTTTACTGCTTTTCTCCCTGCTTGTGCTTGGCAGTGCTCTTTACTGTCAGAAAATTTGTCTCACATGTCAATTTAACACGTAACTATGTCATAGTACTGTTTACGGAATGAAAGTGCTTCCTGTTCGGGGCTCGTGCTAGCCATTTTTAAACGTCCCTTCTCTCTTAGCAGACACGCTAATGACTCCAACGTTTCTATGATAATATTCTTGTTCCTCAGTTAAATAACTTTCTGTGTAACCATTTTGAAAAAGAGTTGTGAACTAATCGAGAAACAGGTTGTATATCGTACTAGCATTACACTCATTGTAAACATCGTCCCAGAATTCATGCTTAAAGTTTTTCTGAAAGCAATTTGCTAAACTTCCTTAGACTGATCGCATTGCAGAACTAAAGCAATACCGAACTGATGTATGCTTAGCATTGATATTACGAGATATTGTTGACAATAAGACATACCCTGTGTCTCTTGTGAAATTCATAGGTGGTGTTCGGGTATTGTATTATTGTAATGCTGTAGTAATTGATTTAATGTTTTATGAACTTTAGACTTGAATAAAGCTGTGCAGTATGACTTACTATACGTAACGATGTGACAGTCCATACGTCACAGGACTGTCACACGTGATTAGCATCTGAATATTGTAGGAGATTAGATTACAGGTTTTATACAATCTCCTACAATATGCAGAGGCTAATCGAGTACGACAGTCTTGTGATATATGGTTTATCACGCCGTGTCGCACAGTCAGTCATGTTACATAACGTGTGTATACGTAAAGTTTGTAAAAAGTTACATCAAGTAATGGTGTATAAGATGTTGTTAACCACCAAATCCTTTGTGCTTATCTGAAAATGTACTTTAGTAGTAGCTAAACTCTTTATGGCAACTAGAAAGGAAATGAAAATGTCTGTGTTCTTTTGAAGTACATATTTATAGAACAAACTGAATGCATTTATGTCTTTTTGAAGCTCTTTCTAAAGCCAGGCACTTAGTCAGCTAACTGTGCTGCCTGTCTCCCCGAGAAATACATTACTTATGGAAAAATTCATGTAGGAATAAACAGAGTGAGAAGCAGTGGTTAATATACCCAGTTTTTAAGAGGTTTTCAAAAGACATTCTAGAATTTTCATCATGGATTACTCGTATTACACGTTTATAGGTCCTGAAACTAAGAAAATATGCAGTTTTTACATTAGCTACGCTTTGCTAATTTGCATTCTGAGCAAATTTCGGACAGATATTTCAGAAAGAAGTTGAGAAGTTATGTCTTTATAGATACAAAACTTTATCTGACGATACACAGCTACTTCACCCCAAACTGAACTACAATGATGAATGATGTAAATAAATAACCCGAAAAATGAAATGCAAAGAAAATGATGCAACAAAAGAACATTGGCACGTAGCATATATTCATACTTACCATCAAAGAGTCATACCATCAGCAACTGAGAATTGCTAAATGGATTCAGTTTTATTCATCTGTAACAGTCAGTCTTTTTACAATCATTGTCGCTGTTTGTTTCGACAACAGACTATTTTTCTATGTTAAAAATACAGCTCGTCTCGTTGTTATTCTGATTGATTATGACATTTAAATAGCATTTGCGGTCAACATTATATAAAAATCTGTCATTTACATGTAATTAAAGCTTAAAAATCATTAAATATCAGGATCTGGTCACGTGATCAAAGGCTAGGAGTTAGACGAAGCTCTACTTGTGTTACGATGTTTTTACGTACTTTTTCTGCAAACAGTTTAGCTATGTAGTGAAGGTAAACGCACTTACAAACATTAACTTCCAATAGAAAGGAGTACGCTGACAGTGAAAGCCTTGCGAAGGTTGATGCGTATATGCTCCATCCATTTAGAGCCGCGATATATGCAACGACGGACATTCTTTTCCATGCTCCCTGAAACATCGTTAAACTCGCTGAAAACTTAGGAACTGTAGAACTTTTGTGAGTCCGTATATTGTAACCAGATTGTCGACTATCAGTCATGAACTACGATCCGAAGCACAGTAACATTATTCTTGGCAAAGTTTAGAGCTGATTTCCTATATAGAAGACATCCAGTAGAAAAGTTGTATGTAGCAGGAATTCGGTGGCACAACGGATATCACTTCCTATTTCAGAGAACGCTATCACATGTTCGGGTCGTGGAAGGGTCAAATGCTTTTAAAAGTCTTACATGAAATACGAAAACAGCGATAGGAAGAAGTGATTGTAGTAGTTGTTCCGATGGTAGGATGTATTAGTCTGAGAAATGGAGCAAACAATTCACTCTTTTGGAAAGCATCGCAAGTAGTGAAGATATCACAAAACGCCCACAGTACAACGAGGTGTAGAAAGATGAGGTTATACGGAGAGATAGTAAGCGTATACTATATGCAAGTGATACTGACGTTAGGGCTGTGATATTAGTGAGTGTAAGCTAACGTTGGCATCTGAAGCAGACTTACTTCAGCTTTACCGAAGACGATGAAAATGCAAAATTTTAAACAATAAGGATCCTACCTTGACAGTACGAAGATAAATGCTTTGCTAGTATTAATTACAAAGTGTGTGGTCACATTTACTAGAAAATGTATTCTTGGACGTGACGTGTGAACAGTAGTTGAAATGCAAGCACATGTAAACAGCAAGGAAAACAAAATAAAAAACTGTTTATGATCGGTGAGCGGGAGTTATGTAATTGTGACTTGGTTTTCGTATGAAAGGACTATCGAGCCCACTTACAAATAAGTTAAAATGTACTTTCGAGTTAGATTCGAACCAGCGATCTACGTATATCATCTTATGAAATTAGACGGTCTACCGCTCCAACAACTGAGCTAACGTATAACTGAAGAGCAGTTATGTAAGACGACAATTCTGACTATGAGTTTAATTTCGTTGAATGACGCTATCCTTCGTCGTAACATTGGGAGAGTGTATCTCGGAGGTACGTCAATGTTAACTTCACAGCCCAGCACATTTTTCTTTAAGTTAGTGAACCTGTACGTCGACGTGGTGGCAATTTGCCTCTACAATGCAACCACATTTTACGCAGCTTCTCATTCTCTGGAATACTCGAAAACAACTTTTCAGGTCTTTTTATAGACGTATTTCTACAGGCTGGTGCAACACACCATCTTTAATCCATTTTCCGAAACAAGATATCACTGTTAACTTGCATTATGACAGTAAGAGCAGCGAGCTAACAAGTGACGTCACAGACACTACATGACTCGAGTGGAGCGATTTAGCGGGTTTTCAAATTATTTGATTTTCATTTCTGTTTTTATGAAAGAATACTGACATTCAGGTAGATTACAGCACGTTAGGAGCATAAAAGGACATAATTAACCATTTAAGACAATTCCAGGGAACAATCAAATACCCTATTATTTACACCATTCCATGTACTACAGTTATATGTAATTGAAATATCACTCAAACCTTTGCTTGTGGTTCCATACATGAACATTAACCCAGCTTAAGAGAACCATAAATTCGCAATCCTCCCAGCAGGCGCGCCCACGTTTCGAGGGTGCGCCAAACTAAGTAGACGGTGGCTAAGATCGGATATTGAGGAGTATGACGCAGTCCCCCGGGTACACGAAGAACACAACTGCAGGGAAGGCACAGAAGAAGGACTTCAGTAAGGTGGAGCTGGTGGAAGTGGCAGCCTTTAATCGGGAAGATGGGTGTCTTAACTTCAGAAAGACAACCGATCTGAGGGAAGAACAACTCGAAAGAATATCTCCAGGTCTTAAAGTGAAGTCCTCGAAAGTTTTCACTAAATTCTGGAAACAGATTATCATCGGATGGGACCAATTCTGGACTGTATGGAGGACGATCAATGACAGTGAGGTGAAAGGGTGGGATTGTTGCAGATGTCACAGCGTTCATGTGAGGTCTGGCTGCCATTGTAGTGCTGACGGAGAGTCTGCTCTATGTGTGGACAAACTCTCCGAATTCGAAACCCGATCACATCAAGCTGTTTCTCATGCACAGATGTAGTTGCGTTACGCACGTCGTGTTGCACGCTACAATTCGGAGCCCCTAGCAGCAGAGGACTGTAGCTATGTAGACACGGAGAATAATAATGTAGAATTTTCACAAAGTGTTTTTGATTATTTAATTCCTTTCATATAAAAAATTCGGAAGCATTAATTTTCAGCACGCCCTCGTACATCGTAAAATGCCGGTTGACGAAAATGGAACTCGACTAAATAATATCATGTATAATAATGAACGTTTGAGAAATGACTCAACTATGTTCTTGTACCATTTGAGACTGGCAACAAATCTGGGCAGAACAACGAAGAATCGGCAAAGTAAATGTAAGAAAATCTGAAAACATCCGTAAGCCCACATAAAGCTGCAAATGAAGCACTTGGAGAAAAAATAGGTCCTGAAAGATACAGCACGGTTGAATGCAGAGACAGAAAAGGCTGTAAATAGGAAGAAAGCTGCTTACGAGAAATGGTTACCCACAGAAAACAGTGAAGGTAGATTAAATTATAATTACAAAACGACAAGAGTGCAAACAGGAGAAACAAAGGCTAAGGATAAATACTGGGAGGAGGTATGCCAAGATGTCAGCCTAGAAGCACCAACGTAAAAGTAGACAAAGCATGGAAAGTAATCAAAAGATTGCGACCGTAACGTAAAGACGTTGCAGAAATGAGTCTTATCAATATAGAGTAGAATCTATTACATAAGCCTGCTTACTGAGAACAGGGCAGAATTCACTGGCGGTTATGAACAACTTGCTGCTAATTCTACACAAACGGAACAACAAACACTGGTAAACTCAGGAGATGTGAGAGAAGCTTTCCTGGGCACGGAGCCGGCCGGGGTGGCCGAGCGGGTCTAGGCGCTACAGTCTGGAACCGCGCAACAGCTACGGTTTGAGGTTCAAATCTTGCCTCGGGCATGGATGTGTGTGATGTCCTTAGTTAGTTACGTTTAAGTAGTTCTAAGTTCTAGGGGACTGATGACCTCAGAAGTTAAGTCCCGTAGTGCTCAGAGCCATTTGAACCATTTGAACCAAGGCATGGAAAAATAGGAACACTACAGGCTACCCCTAAAAGCAGCCCCCTGCGCAGTTTAGAAATTCTCGCATAAATATTTAACAATTGTTTAGACAGCGAAGAACCATCAATCGAATGGAAAAAATAAATTATTTAATCCATATTTGAAAAAGAAAATCCACGCAATTGTAAAAACTTTTAGAGACATTACTGTCATTTGTGCACAGTGTCGGAGGAGAAAAATGGGTTTCGAGCTTGACGCTCATCTGCTCTCGGCATTTTCACACTTAAACACCTCATTGAATATAGATTAGGAAGGAGGACGGTAGTACACTTAAAATTTGTTGATCTGCAGAAGCCATATCATACAGTCCCATTAAGTAAATAGCAGGTGGCAATGCAAAGCTTTGGTATCGGAAAATAAGTGTTTTCAAGTAGTGAGATATTTACATGAGTGTTGCAACACAGTATGGTTAAAGCGAGTAACAAAATTTCCCAAAGATTCCCAGTAAATAGGGGTCTAAGACTAGTATGTTTATTTACACCGACTTTATTAATGGTACACTTTGATGAAGTTTTGTGAAATGAGAAGCGGGAGTATCGTGGAATGGGAGTCCCTCTAGGACAAGTAATTCTGTATGCTTCGCTCTTCTCCGATGACCAAGTGTTGACAGCTGGAGACAAAGATGTATCCAGGTATATGTTCAGGAAACTGCACGCAGAACACTCAAAATAGGTCCTGACAATAAACACAAAGAATTCATGGTACTGAACGAAGATTGCCGAGACGATTTGGGTCCAAGGGTCGGCATAATTAAAATTATATGTACATTTAAATACTTGGGCATCACTTTCATAACAAATGGAAGAAGCACCCAAGATAGTAAAAACCAAACTGGGCAAGAGAAAAGGAGTAATTAGCCAATTTAAATGCTTGCTGTGGAATGGCAAAATTACAAGGACAAAAAAGGTCTTGCTGCATCCAAATCATCAATTATCTTTACACAACCAGAGCTATCCCACGATCAATTCAGTGGTGTCGTCTGACACGTTAAACACAAAATATGGAAACAGCTGATGGCTGTTAACGAATTTTATGAAGACTGCTGGGCAAGAGACATCTATAATTCATACGTTAATGGCATGTTCCATTACGCGCATCAATACTGGATGGTAGTAGTGAATTAAAACTAAGCAGTAAGAAAAGTAACACAAAAAGCCCCATTTATTGTATGCAAAACATAAAAAACGGGCCATTTGTATTCTCCATGTCGGGAACGTCGTCAGTAATGGATTGCGACTAGCATTGCTTTCACGGATGCATCTAGCATTAAGTTGCAGCACGTTTATCTCCTTATACACTGCCTTCCTTCCGGCGCACGCCAAATTGTGGTTCGTGAGCGCAAGCGTAAACTGTAGACTGACAGTAGTGGTCGAGGGCGTTTTGTAAAGTAACGCCTCCGAATGTTTTGTTTGAAAAATATTAAAACTTTTAAGATAAGATAGACGTTGTTAACATGTTGCAATTTTATTCTTCATGGCTACACATTTGTAGTCTTCTGCCGCAAGAGGGGTCCTCAATTGTAGCGTGTAAAATGCGGAGTGTAACGTAACTACGTCGGTGTATGAGAAACAGCATGATGTAACCGCACTTAGAATTCGCCCACACTAGGAGCACACTTTGCTTCAGCCTGACAATGAGAGACCGTGTATGTGCGACACCTGCAACAATCCGACGCGTGGGCCCACTGCACTGTCATCGATCATCATCCAAACAATTCCGACTTCGTCCCATCGGATTTTCATCTGCTTCTAAAATTTAAAGAAAATCTTCGAGGACTCCACTTTGATAGTGGTGAAAAGGCGCAAACAGAGGTGAGGTTGTGGCTCTGTGAACGAAGTCAGACATTCTCCAGTGACGGTATCAACAAACTAGTCTTAAGTTGGGAGTAGTATGTTAGTCACCAGGGTAACTATCTTCGGAATTAAATATGTAGACATACGGAATAAAAGTGTAGATTGATCATAAGGTTTGTTTGGTTTTAAAGGCTTAAAGAGTTTTCACAAAAAGTTCGGATGCGTTACTTTTCATCAGTAGTCGTATTTGGGAAGCATGGAAAAATATTTTAGCTATGGAAAAGAATTCAAAAAGTTATTCCGTTGACTTAAAATTGATACTTAAGAAATTGCAAGCAATTATACTCCTCACAAACTGTGCCAATTACACATTATTCCACTTCGATAAAAGTGTATTGCTGAGATGAGATGTTCTAAGTAGACACGCCAACTATAAAGATTCACTGATCATCGAAACCTCCTAGAAAAATATTTTAATTTGTAAAGTACGGCGCTCCACCTGAAGCATGACTGTTAGTACTAAATTCTTCGAATTTCATTGAACATTCCCGTGAAAAGTTTAATGGTTTCAAAAAACTGAAAAAAATGCAGTGACGGTGGTGCTATGGACAGAATACGATGAAACTTAGCCATTGTAGAACACAGGAGGGAGCATAAAAGAAATGAGAAAATACTGTCCACATTAAGATGTATTTAATATGCGGGCTGTCCAGAAAGTAAGTTCCGATTGCTCGCGAAATGGACAGCACAGTGAAAACCTGGTAAAGCTTTGCACAGATGTATTGGGTAGTGTCTCTAGTACGACCGTCGATCGCATGAAGACGCTCTTTACATTTGTGAGCGCACTGTGAGCGAGTAAAGGTGCCTAGAACAGCGATGTCTCCCGCTGAGAGGCTTCGCCTTAATGAATCCAACCCACCTAATACAACTGCCACCCACTTCCTTCTCCATGGCAATTCTCAACCGCGCTCTGCAGGGGCAATGAAGACGCTCCTACAGCCTTTTCGATGGGAAGTGTTCGATAACCCACAACACTCCTAATTGGCTCGTCCTGCCTATTATCTCTGTTCACATGAAACGCTGGATACGAAGACAACACATGGGCGCAGGCAATGCGCAATAGACAAGCGTAGAGAATTATCAGAAAGCACAGGAGGCTGCCTTCTATGATGATGCTGTTGGAAATTTGGTATAACGCTCCGACAAATTTCTACGTCAGCGGCGACTATGTAGAGAAGTATCTGGAAAGTGTAGCTAACTCTTGGAAATAAAATGTTTCTGATTTTCACTGTGGTTTCCATTTAGCGACCGATCGAAACTTACTTTCTGGACAACCGTCGTGTACAATGTGGGATGTTAGTTTTTGATTTAAAACACTTAACTTCACTACGATGCGTAATTAACACTAGCAGCAGTGCGTACATAAAGTGATGAGTAAGGCTGTTAATTACAGTGTCTAAGTGAAAAATTGATTCTTCTTTGTAACCATGCCCTCAAGGTGAAGGAGTACTGAGAGCAGCAGCATGCGCTTATTTAACTTTCTAAATATTATCTGTGGTAATCAAGAAGCTATAAGCTGCAACTGGCTAAAATATTCACTGCCAATCTGTTGATCGTTCCACCATAGTTTTTACTCTCAAACCTTCTGACGCCATCCATGTACAGATGACGCAGGCAGGTTTAAAGAGTCGCTGCCCTGCATGTAAAAGATTAGTGTAGTGCTTCTGTACAAAAAAAATGCACTCAACTCCCCCGAAAATTACTTAGTTTTTCATAGTCACTCTTTATTGCGGAGGTGTACGTTGCGTAATTCATAATACCTTTCGGCAGCAAGATCGAGCAGGCAAACAAAAGTTTAGTATCCCCGCCAACTATCGAGCCGAACGACTCAGATATCGATGCAGCCATGGAAATGCATAATTCTGAGCCTCACCACCGTACGCCGTCGTCGATTCATACACTGAGTGGAAGTTCTGGCTAACAGTTGGGAATACTCCTAGATGGATTTCGCTGGCACTAACAACCAGCCACCGCTGCGCGTTTGATCGTGCAATTAAGATGAAGACTTGTTCCTTTAAGTTTCGCTAAAAACTTCAAGATAGCTAACAGCACAGCAGTACCACCGAAGGTGTATCACTACTGGACAATCATTGCACTGTCTGAAAAGCCAGCCCAGAGGGCGCCGCAAGCAGGACTGCGTTTGATAGTCACTTATAACTCCAGTCTACTTACGAACAGTTCTGAACGTTTAACTAACTTACAGCTCAAAAGAGCGGATAATATTTTGGCACAAAAAGTGCAACGAATGTAGCAGCGATCAAACGATAATTGAGTAGTTACGTGTAATTGATAATCCTAGCCTCATAAATGTACAGAAGAAGGTCACACTGACGAGGTAAAAGAATTATTGAATGCCTCTTAATAGTATGAAGTATAATTTGTTTCAACACAAAGTCTATAATTACTTACAAAGCTGTGTTATCCAACAAAAGAACGGCATTACTAGTTTGGTGTGATTTCTGTGAAGTCCTGCTTCTTCGAGAGTCACAAACGAACTCAGCGAAGTCAGTAGATTCCCTGGTTGTTTCTCATGATGAACTGGCTGCATTGCATTATTAGCGCTCTCGCGAATACAATATTGCATCGGCGATATGCGTCGGTGGAGCCCACCAGCCTGCAATTAGAGCCAGCCAGGCTGCGTAATGGCTTTCCGGACGAGCAGCAAAGCCGCTACACGCCGCACCCAGCACACTGCTCGCTACCACCGCACACCTTCCAGCAATACTATCACTCGACTACTGACAGCTGCGCACTTTTCCTGTCCCTCCTTTCCCTTAAGACCCTACCACGTGGCGCTTCCTCAATTAATCCAGAGCCTGTAGGTGAGCAATCTAATTATTACTGGGATGGTGCGTAAGTTCGTAGCGGTTTTCCATAAAAACAACAGGTACGCGTAACAGAGACATTAATCATAAAAAATATGTTCTCATTCATTGTTTAAAACAGTCTACCAACGCTGGGGTAACGTTTCTATTCCGTGATTGTAGAAATCACGTGGTTTTGAGGCGAAGAACCCGTCAAGCCATGTTCGGATCGCATTTTCAATCAGAAAGGAATTTCCTTGAAGATTCTTCGATAGATAGCGCGATAGATGAAAAACTCGCTGCCATAAAATCAGGTGAAGAACGTGGATGCGGAAATACCTCCCAACCGAAATCCAGTGTAGTGTTTTTTGTCAGTCTAGAAAAATGTGGGAGTGCGTTATCGTGAAGTAGCCTCACTTTAAACAGTCTTTCTGATCACTGTTCTTGGATTGTGTCTGCAAGACATCTCAGTTTTTGTCAATAATGGTCAGCACCTATGGTTACAACTTGGAGAAGCAATTCGGAGTGCACTATACCGTCGTCGGTCCACCACATGTATAACATTATCTTTTGTAGATGTGCTCAAGTCTTTGTACGGGGGGCTCCTGCTTTGTTTGGGCTCAACCGTTCTTTTCATTACGTTAGCATAAAGACACCATTTCTAGTCACCAGTAATAATACAAGATAGGAATGGTCGGTGTTGCTCATGAGCCAAATGGTGACGAACAAGCAGAAAGTAACTGTTTATACCATGCGCTGCCCATACATCCAATTTTTTAACCTTCTCCAGTGCATGATAGTGTCGCACGAGATAGAATGACCACAGTTCATCTCATATGCCAGTTTTCGAGTAGAATTACGTGCATCATTGTGGATTAATGCGTTTAAACGATCTTCATCAAACCCTGAACGCCTTCCTGAGCGTAGAGAGTCACTGATGTCAAAACAATTCTCCATAAACAGAGAAAATAATTTCCTTGCCGTGCTCTTTCCAATGGTATAACCCCCATACACGGTGTACATGTTTCTGGTAGCCGCTCCTGCTGACACGCCTCTATTGAACTCAAACCGAAGAATATGTCGCGAATGTTCCGATTTCTCCACACCGCACTCCATTTTCTAGCGTCCACAGTTCCACTCACTCTCTCCAAGTGACAAAATGACAGTAAGTAAATTCTAATAGCAACAGTGAACCAAAAGAAAACATATAAATTGATGAACGAACCCACAGCAACTGGAATAACAACCCAGAAAACAAAAACAATATGAACTTATATACACACTTGGCTTTGGATTTGCAGCCCCTGTTAATCGTACAAGATATTACAGTGACGTGATGGATGCAAGACAGCGAAAAGACCTTTTATCTCTTCCCAGTAAAAATTCCTTCGTTCAATGCATTTTCACTAGTTCGCCTCCATAGTTTCCCAGTTTCTCTAAAACAAAGTTGTCAGTTATATATAATTACAATAAATGGTCACTGCCTCTGACTGAGTTTATTATTATTTACATTAGTGTATTCCCATTCATACCATTACATTTAAGGTCATGACGAACTTTTCGCGATTACTGGGACACTACGCAAATAAGAGAAAAACTTTTAATGGTGAGCTTGAAGAGTACACTAAAGAACGTATTTAATTAGTTAAAAGTGTTCAACTACAATTAATTACAACCTAAATTACTTATCTTCCAAGAGAGCTGTAACTCCGTACGTGCGATTTTGTGCAGAGCTACCAACCAGTGAAGTAAATCTGTAAGAACTTAGGCTGATGGTTGTGCGATGTAAGCAAAGAGACAATCCTATGGTAAATTTGACCTTGAATAGTAAAACTAGGTGAAAAACCTGCCATAGTTGCCTGGAACCATGCAGTATGTTTCCTACTTATATTTTTAAAAAAAGTCTCTATTCATTTCCCTCGTGTAGAAGTAGAGGTTTTATGGGTTATTCTGGCTCACCAAGTGCTGGGAATGAGATTTTGCTACCATAGCACCACATACTAGCAGTTTCTTCCATCCATTTAAAAGCAATACAATGCCCACATATTTTATTCATTTATAGTATCGACAGCAATTAAGAGATATGTATATTACATAAATTAATAAATGATGGTACTGATCCCCCATGGTACACAAAACGGGTCAGATCGTTGTTGCAGAAGCAACGAAAAAATATGCCAAATTTTAAATAAAATGGTTCAAATGGCTCTGAGAACTATGGGACTTAACATCTGTGGTCATCAGTCCCCTAGAACTTAGAACTACTTAAACCTAACCAACCTAAGGACATCACACACATCCATGCCCCAGGCAGGATTCGAACCTACAACCGTAGCTACAGCGCGATTCCGGACTGAAGCGCCTAGAACCGCTCAGCCACAGCGGCCGGGTTGATTGTGTATCCTTATAACTGAAACTGCTACTCAATGCAAGACTGATAACACCATGTGTCAAAACTCGACAAACTCTACTTCTGTATTTATGATGATGTCTTGTGTAAAAACGTCCGTCGAGTGGTTTAGTTAAAAAAAACGCTTGTTCAGTCATAATAATTACGCGGGACACATAATCTCGTTGAAAATGGAACGTTTAACAGTCGTAGGAAAGGTAGATATAGTGTTTCTTCATGGCTATTGCAATCAGAATGCCCAACAAGCTGGTGCTATGTATGTTGATCGTTATCCTGACAGACAGCATCCAAGTGTCAGGCTTTTCGTTGGATGGTTACTGTATTTAAAGAAACCGAAAGTGGTTAGCCAAAGAAGAAGACGCAGCCAAAAACTCCAACAAATGAAGATGCCCAAATAAGTGTTTTAGCTGCAGCTGAGGATAATCTGCACATCAGTAGCTGCCAAACTGAGCAAGAATCAGACATTTTTGAAAACGTCAGTTCTGAGAATTCTGCATCATCATGAATCTCACCCTTACCACAATTCTATGCACCAGGACTTGCATGGCGATGATTTTGATAGTCAATTAAATTTTTGAGACTGGGCACAAAACAAATGATGAGAAGACAATAGGTTTTTCTCAAGAGTTCTATTTAGTGACGAAGCGTCACTCACAAACAGAGGTAACGTAAACCGACGTAATATCCATTAATGGGCAACGTAAAATCCACGATAGCTGCGACAAGTGGAACATAAGCGACCCTGGGGGGTTTATGTATGGTGTGGAGTTATGGGAGGATATCTAATTAGCTCTTATTTTATCGAAGGTAATCTAAAAGGTGCAATATATGCCGATTTCTTAGTTAATGTCTTACCGATTCTACATGATGTTTCACTTCATGACAGAATGAAGCTGTACTTTCAACATGATGGTTGTCCGGCACAGCACGCGTGTAGTTGAAGAGGTATTAAACAGAGTATTTGATGACACGTGGAGTGGTCGTAGAAGCACTGTACCATGGCCTGCACAGTCACCAGACCTTACATCTCCAGACTTGTTTCTTTGGGGAGAATCGAAAGGTTTTGCTATCGTGATCCACCGACAACGCCTGTAAACATGCGCCAGCGCGTTGTCACTGCATGTGCGATGGCGATCTACACGCTGTTGAGAGGAGTTTAGTTACGCGTACTGCCAAATGCATTGAAGTTGAAGGACACCATTTTGGGCATTTATTACATTAATGAGGCTATTACGGTTGCTCACGCAGTAACAGCATGGGTTCCCATAATTTATAGTAACGTAACAAAAGTAAATGTATCACACTGGAACAACAGAAATGAAGTCCAAACGTAACTACTTCTTGTGTTTTAATTTAGAAAACCACATTGTTACCAATTGTTCATCTAAATGAGTGAGGCATATCGTAAGCTTTGGAATATTACAGTGCCATCCATCACAAAGCGAAGCAAATGTTCCAAAGCAAACATTCCTCTTTCTTTACGTACTATACGAATATGTAATAAAAAATGAGGGTACTTATTTTTAAAAAATGCAGTTTCTATCAATTTGACCTATGGCAGCGCCATCTAGTGCGCCATCTATAGCGCCATATGTTTTCGCCGTTACGCTCGAACAGATTTGTTCTTACTTTTTCGTCTGATGCTAATTTTGTGAGATAGTCAATATATTAATCAATCTAATTTCCAATGTTTTTTTTAGCCCCACATTTCAAATGAGTCGATTATATCCTATAATACACTATTATTCAGGCGCATCTGCGGAACGTGCTTTTGAAAGTGTGTATCCATGTAAGCAAGGTTAGTTCACTGTTTTTTTCACGTCTTTGTTTTAATACGCTACGATTAATAACTATGTTTCATCGAGTCATCTGAGAATATCGATCGTTTTTCGCAATACTTTCTCACTCTCGGAATAATATAATGAGGTGTAGAAAGCACATGGGTCATTATTATGTTTCTTGTAAATATGTGGTATTATTCAGCCATCTGGTCCGTCAGGGGACGTTTGCATGTGATGGTAACGAAATTTTGTGTCAGCTTTCTGAATTATAACTGAAGTTAATGTAAGATATATCGTGATTTATTTCCCTCGCGAATAATTTTTTATCTCTACGAGCTTTAGTGCTCATTTGCACATGTGCTCCTTCAGACTGCATTCATACAAGCTCCAAGTGCGAGTGGAATCTATTTAGCACGAACTGCCTTCTGCAGAACTTATATTTCTTAAACCACCTTCAGCAGTTATTTTATGGTACTTCCTGTATTTACGATTTTCAGCCAAATGTAGTGAGCACAAGTCGCAGGGAACTTAGAAACACGTTTTACTTGCCACATATTTCTCCAATAAGAGGGGAAACATTTACCCTTGTATATTGCATTAGAAACTGTGAAGAGCTAGGTTGCAATTTATCTTCACTTACTTTACGTTAAAGCCTCCTTTGTTGTTGCATTGAGCTATGAAAGATGGCTTATTACCTCATATTTCACTAACATTAGTCAGATCGCGATGTATTTCATTCATGGATCAAAATTTAATACTAAGGAGAACATTTTCAGGGAATTAATACCGGAGTCATGATTTGCTGTGCACTCACAAGTAAAAGCGTAAGAGGTAGGGCAGTTTTCAACTGGACTGCAGGAAATCTTTAGCACTATCCAGTGCCTGGTTGACTTTCAGTATGATAGAGATGCAGCAGTTTAAGTCACATTATGATCACCCTGGAAGATATACCAACTATCTCCAAAACTGGAGCAGTAAGCGTCAGTATAATTTGATGCAAGGAAATACAGCTCTTGAGGACAAACATTCATTCTCCTTCAAGTATACCGTGGATTTATTATATCCGGAACAGGCACTGCAATATGATTATGATAGACAATTACGCAGTCCCCAGTGCTGCGGGCTCACTTGTACATTCGGTGTCTCTAACACTCGTAGAAGAACTTGAGCTGAAATGTTGAGTACCAGGCAAAAGATAGTGACCATAAATTCAATCACATGTGTTGATATGTTGTATTCGTGACTGGTCCCGTTGGTAGCAGGTGGAAATTAGTAATACTGATACGAAAGCGTCAGACAGTACCGTTAACTGAAGACAACATGAATGTCATTACTTGGGTAAATTAGGTTTCGACTCCACTTTGACTTTTGGAAGTAAAAGGAAGCAAAGTGGTGCCTGTCAGTATTGATAACTTTAGTCCTGAGGAGGTATACGTATCCCACGGTACCCTGATGGCTAATTTAGAAACACTAGGTGAAAACGAATTGGACAATTTAGGCGTTAAATTACACAACAGTGGGACAGTCTGTCAGCTTGACTGCACTGAGAAATAAAGTAGCCCATCTGCAAGGAGAAGACAAGGAGGACATGGAAAGACTTCTAGCATAATACGTTGGATTGTTTCATTCTCCTGACCATGTACCCCTCACGTCACTGTTTCAACATCGTATTTCCATTGGATATGAAGCAGTTACTTATGAGAAACAATATCGTGTTCCTCAAGCCTTACAGCCTGTCACATTAGAAGTCAACAGCTTGAAGGTCGAATCACAGAAACAACTAATAGATCCTGGTCAAAACCAGTTGTCATCGTAGCGAAAATGTCACCATATGGCAACAAAGCATATCAATTATGTTGTGACTACCACTATTTAAATCAGAAACAATATCAGGTGCCTACCCGATCCCAAATATAATTGAAATGTTACACGGTATCAGTGTTGATACCTTATAACTATGGACATATGAATTGGATACCATCACGTAGACGTACCACATGAAGATCATCCGAAATCTGCTTTCTCAAACTCCACTAGTAATTATCAGTATCAACGCATACCTTTTGGGCTGAAAAAGTCACCAGCTACTGTCCACCGATTGTTAAATAGTGTATCCCGAATATTAAAACAGAAGCAATGCATGACGTATTTAGATTGTATAACCGTATAGTCCAAAGATATACAGGAGCATATAATGATTTTACACGAAGTTTTCGATCGTCTACGAGCAACATAGTTAACCGCTAGCCTTGAAGACTACCGTTTCCTTTCACAAGGAGTGCTTTATGGGGACCATATTATTGGCCGAAACGGGATTTGCACCGATCCACGACTTGTTGATGTCATAAAAAATTTTCCGACATCATCTACAGTAAAGAAACTGCAATCATATTTTGGGCTCGCCAATTTTTATCGCAAATATGTCCCAAATTTTACCAGAATTGCAAGACCCCTCAGACAACTGTTCAGGAAAGGGATAAAGTTCCATCAGTCACGAGATAATGAAGCAACATTTTTAAAACTAAATAATTTAATTGCACCTAGAATTGTTCTTGACTTTTAATTTTTTCAGAAACGGCTCTTACTGTCCTCAAACTGCAGCAATTTTCCCTTAGATTGTGTCTTGAGTTAGGAAATAGATTGACAGGAAGACCTTGAAGCATATGCGCTCAGACAGCTTAATCGAGCACAAGGGAATTATTCAGCAGCGGAGAAAGAACTGCTGGTATTCGTATTCACAATAGCTTATACTCTGATGTTATTTATACTGACTTTGTTCTAAAGTAGTGACCGATTATGCAGCACTCAAATGGCTATTAGGACTTTAAGATCCAATAGTAGGTAAACCATCTTGTTAACCTATGTCAGTGAGTTTTATTTCGAAACAATTCATCGTCCAGGTCACATGAAAATGCAGACTGTCTGAGTCACAAAGTATGTGCTATGGAAGGCACTGGCATAGACAAGGATGAGTTGATCAATGCGTAAAACAATGATCCAGAGGTTCGCCAGGCAGCCGTATTTTAGCATGGAGAACAGAGTATTGTGCAAGGAGATGAGATGCCAGCTACGCATCATAGTGTCAGAGCGATTACGAAACAGAGCGTTTAGGCCGGCCTATGATTCGAGATTACTAGGACGCACTTGTCCCAAAACAGCAGAATGAAGAGTAGTGCAAAATTACTGTTGGGTGCCATGCAAACAGGACGACAGTCGTTACGCAAACAACTGCATACCACGCGTGCAAAGGGTGGAGCTCAGTCACCAGAAGATTAAGTTACAAAGGCTACCCAAGGCAGATAAACCATTTCAATTGGATTGGATGTCCCTGGACTTTTTACCAAAACACCAGCAGGAACCTGGTATGTTTTTACAACAATCGGTCATTTTTCACGTTTCGTTCTGATGATAGCCATACCAAACCAGAAGTCCAAAACAGCAGCACACCCAGCAGAAAACAGGAGAATACTCAAATTGGGAAGGTGTGAAACAATAATAGCTAACCAACGGACGAACTGTGTGTCTGATTAGATGAAGCATTTAAGTCGGTTATTGCACATTTAGAAACTTCGGACTACTGCATTACATTCAGAGGGTTCTTTGGTCGATTGCGAAGACGGTACGATATTGTATTTACTCACGCATGACAACTCGGACATTTTCTTTGCCACCGTACAGGGCATCTACGAGAGCATAGGGTTTTCTCCTATGAGGTTATTTTTGGGCAGGAGATGTCATTTCCTTTTGAGTTTTACAAGCCTCTCCCAGGAAGTGACATTTTGGCAATGAAAAATTTCTCCAGAAGTGACACACTATCTGTCCCCATTCAGGTTATAGAAATGAAATCGCCTGTTAACGTTAAGCTACAACAGCCGACTCACCCCTTGATTGTCCACATCAGTCAGATTCGTCCTTTTAGGGGGACTGCTGAGGTGCTGTCCACACTGTTGGCAGCGCCTTCCAAGGAGATGAGGGAAGAATCTGGAGAAAAGAGAAAATAAGGAAAGAGAAGGTAAGAACAACGAGACAGTTCTGTACTTATCTCGGACATCAGCAGACATTTAGGCAACGATGAGGAATAAAAAGGTAACTAGAGAATGGGATGTTGATGTAATGCGTTTATGAATTTCATGTGCTTCTTACTAACTACTCAGGTAATGTATTTTACGGTTATATTTATGTTTTAGGAAAGACTGGATTGTAGAGGACGTTATATTTGTGAGAGAGGCTGATGCATTTGAACGTAAAGGAAACGTTTGGCATAAGTTCTAGGTTGAAGGAATTTTGGATGGAACTATACTTGCAATATTACTAATGGCAGTTGGACTTTATCCCATGGATTGACAGGAGAAACAGTGATATACATAGCATTACAAGTTAATTATTTTGTGAAGACTGGACATTTAGTTGTTTATTTCCAGCAGGCCTGAACAGCAGGTTGATCGTCACTGGGGCGAGTACATATTTGTGTACGTGATAGTCATACACCTATAGGTTTATAGGGAAAGATTTTTCCTTAATCAGTTTACTTATTTAAGAAGAAGAGTAACATCAGACAGTTCCATCCAGAATGTAACCCACCCAATGGTATATGTACCCGAGCTACCCTTCGGGATTTTGCCCACATAAAACCTAACATTCCTAAATAACACGTTAGACCCGACACCGCTCGCTTCCCTAAATCGAATGTTAGTCATACAGCATCGCCGTATGTCAGTGGAACGCCTGTGAAAAGTACCGCAGTGAACATCAGCAATGACCTGTAATTGTAATAGTTATAGGAACTTCAACCTCAGCTCAGCTGCTTGTATATTTTCCACGGTAATCCGAACCATATACTACCAACTGAAGCGGAAAGTAGCCTAAATCCGATCCCTGCCAATTTTCAACCTTTGGGATAATACTAGCTACAGCAGCACCATAAAAAGCGGCCTCGCGGTTCCAGACTGAAGCGCCTAGAGCCGCTCGGTCACAACGGCCGATGAGTGCAGGAATAAAACTGAAGTGTAAATAAATGTAAGTAATTAGTGTTTCCATTTCAGTGATATTCGAGAAAGAATTTCCTTCGTGGCGGGGAGGAATGTAGAGAGATAAAAACATAAGCGATTGTTGAAACCAGCAGCAGACCATCTTGGTGAAACCAGGGCACCACCAACTAGGCTGCAGATGGCGAAGGGAGTGCATAGTCAGCGGCTTCGCAACACACCACAGTTGCGCCAATGCGTGTCACAGCCTACAGGGTTACTGCAACTAGTACCGACTGTTGGGAGGTCATCGACTCGTTCCAGGCTGTTCGACGCGGCTCACTAACCGCTCTAAACAACAGAAATCAGCACGGAGAAGCAGTACTTAACGCTCTCAAACAGCTGGGCAGTGATGTGATGTCAAGCCTGTGCGCCTATGTCGCAGACACTTCTGGCACAGCTTGGACCCGAACCGTTGCTTGCTGCTCAAGCCGCGGGCGACGCGGTCAGCTCCTCACTGTGCTGCCGTCCTGAGAGCACCATGCCTGGGCCCACCCGTCCTTGCCACATCCTGAGGACCCACAGAAAACCGCTACGCTGCGAGCCGGATAACGTGACGCAGCCCGACTTCCGTGTGGTCGCTGCCGCCAGCCACACTCTCTACAGTCAGGAAGAACGGGAACCTGGCGACGCAGCACCAGCTGCTCAGCAACAGAATGAGCGGTCAGCAGTCAGAGCCGTTACCTCTGGATAGATGCTGTCATATGCTCCGTGCCGCCCTCCAATAATTGTAAACAAGCCCCAATAAAGAAGTCATAGCAACAATCGTCAGGTCTGTTTCAGTCGCCCAACATCCTCCATCAGCAGAGAGTCCTAGTCCATACTAAGCTCTCAGAGACATCGTGTTATGTGGAGCATTTTGACTTAACATTAAAAAACAGTGTGTTTCGGAAAGAGTGATCTGCTTTCACAAGACTGTATCTCCTTCACGAACGAGCTAGAAACTTGTGGTAAACTTACTCGTGGAAACTAAAAGTTGCCCTGGCGCCAGTTGTACGTTGCAGGTTTATTTGGTAGCTATAGAGGACTCTCAAGTAGTGTTATTTAAACTTCAATACGCTATCAAAATGGTTCAAATGGCTCTGAGAACTATGGGACTTAACATCTATGGTTATCAGTACCCTAGAACTTAGAACTACTTAAACCTAAGTAACCTAAGGACAACACACAACACCCAGCAATCACGAGGCAGAGAAAATCCCTGACCCCGCCGGGAATCGAACCCGGGAACCCGGGCGCGGGATGCGAGAACGCTACCGCACTACCACGAGATGCGGGCAATACGCTATCGATTAATCGACAATAACTGTACTATCGTCACTATCGGTAGTCTGGTTTTATTATCCATAGTCATATCGTTTATAATGTAATTCTTTTTGAATTAGCACCTGAAAAATTGTAGGCTCCTATTACTTCCATGGCGTGCAGAGGGAAAGTAGATTGTATGGAGGGATCTAATCAGCAACAGATATGGTGGCGCCTTAGGCAGTTTAAGTTGTTTATAATCTATACTCCTGGAAATTGAAATAAGAACACCGTGAATTCATTGTCCCAGGAAGGGGAAACTTTATTGACACATTCCTGGGGTCAGAGACATCACATGATCACACTGACATAACCACAGGCACATAGACACAGGCAACAGAGCATGCACAATGTCGGCACTAGTACAGTGTATATCCTCCTTTCGCAGCAATGCAGGCTGCTATTCTCCCATGGAGACAATCGTTGAGAAACTGGATGTAGTCCTGTGGAACGGCTTGCCATGCCATTTCCACCTGGCGCCTCAGTTGGACCAGCGTTCGTGCTGGACGTGCAGACCGCGTGAGACGACGCTTCATCCAGTCCCAAACATGCTCAATGGGGGACACATCCGGAGATCTTGCTGGCCAGGGTAGTTGACTTACACCTTCTAGAGCACGTTGGGTGGCACGGGATACATGCGGACGTGCATTGTCCTGTTGGAACAGCAAGTTCCCTTGCCGGTCTAGGAATGGTAGAACGATGGGTTCGATGACGGTTTGGATGTACCGTGCACTATTCAGTGTCCCCTCGACGATCACCAGAGGTGTATGGCCAGTGTAGGAGATCGCTCCCCACACCATGATGCCGGGTGTTGGCCCTGTGTGCCTCGGTCGTATGCAGTCCTGATTGTGGCGCTCACCTGCACGGCGCCAAACACGCATACGACCATCATTGGCACCAAGGCAGAAGCGACTCTCATCGCTGAAGACGACACGTCTCCATTCGTCCCTCCATTCACGCCTGTCGCGTCACCACTGGAGGCGGGCTGCACGATGTTGGGGCGTGAGCGGAAGACGGCCTAACGGTGTGCGGGACCGTAGCCCAGCTTCATGGAGACGGTTGCGAATGGTCCTCGCCGATACCCCAGGAGCAACAGTGTCCCTAATTTGCTGGGAAGTGGCGGTGCGGTCCCCTACGGCACTGCGTAGGATCCTACGGTCTTGGCGTGCATCCGTGCGTCGCTGCGGTCCGGTCCCAGGTCGACGGGCACGTGCACCTTCCGCCGACCACTGGCGACAACATCAATGTACTGTGGAGACCTCACGCCCCACGTGTTGAGTAATTCGGCCGTACGTCCACCCGGCCTCCCGCATGCCCACTATACGCCCTCACTCAAAGTCCGTCAACTGCACATACGGCTCACGTCCACGCTGTCGCGGCATGCTACCAGTGTTAAAGACTGCGATAGAGCTCCGTATGCCACGGCAAACTGGCTGACACTGACGGCGGCGGTGCACAAATGCTGCGCAGCTAGCGCCATTCGACGGCCAACATCCGTGCCCAAAGTTTTCACTTGAGAATTTGTGCAATAGCAGAGTAGCAAGCGAGAAACGAACGCGAATCCCAACAACGTCTGAACCAAAATTAATACAGTATAGGAGCCTCAGCTGACAGTGGCGATACAATTACTGTGTTACTGTCTTCCGAGTATGCAAACAACTTGTTTTTGTGGCGATTTATACGGTAGTGTTTCCATTGTTTTAGCGAATCGGAACAGAATTAAAACTCTCCGTGTTTATAAAGCAACGTCAATATTAATGCATGTATTCCCAAAAAAAGACTAACCGTAGCAAGTTATAAATATAGGCTTTCCTAACCGTATCGGAACTTTCCGGTGGTAATGGTAAACTCTCTGCTATTGTGTAATGGAAGCTTTTGTATCGCCACTACAGTGAAGCTCACGAAATGCAGTCTACCAGGTTCCATCACGTGCAAACTTCGAACGGCGCGGTTTTGCTATAGGAATACATTGGTTTGATGGGTGATGGTGCCAGCACTGCTGTCCCTCGCCGCACCTTTCCTTATCCTTCATTAATACCGTACTGTGCTCTTTATACCGCTCCGTGCGCTTTCCCCGACGATAGGCGAAACACCCAAAAAAGCTTTTACAAGCTACACACTTTATGTCGACTGCATTAAGACGATAAGTGCTGCTGATCTAAGCGATGTAGCAGCAATAGCACTGTATTAGAATGATGGCCCTATTCCTTTGTACTGCGTGTCAACTCAACTAAGAAAAAACATACTGAGTGACGAAGCCAACCTTGATCTCTTCAACGCTATTTCAATCTTCTTATTCCCATGGGCGGCTTAGACCGCATCTATTGCAGTTGTCGGCAAGCACGCACACCTAAGGTAGCAGCATTGCGTGGAAGACCAGTAAACAGTTCCCTCTCACATCCTTATTCCTTCTGGTGACCCTCCCCTTCTTCTTCTTCTTCTTCTTCTTCTTCTTCTTGCTGCTTTCCCTGTACTTCTAAGACACTGAAACTCAACGTAACATCGGCAAGTAATATATTAGCCCAATTTTTATGACAATTATTTTTTATTTGTTTATGAAAGTAATTTTTCAGATAACAAGACGATCAAAAAAGGAATTTTTGAAGTAATTTTTCAGATTGCAAGACGCTGAAAAAAAGAAATTATTTGGTGATAGTATGCAACATTTCGGACATACTGGGAGGTTACTTTAACGTTACCTTTTTTCAGGTCACCAATAAAATCTTACCAGATTACAATATCCGTGATAAGAAAGTAGTAGTAGTTACTGACAACGCTGCAGTAACGTAAAAGCTGCCTATATCTTAAGGATTCGACATTCACCCTGTCATGCCCACTGCATAAACTTAACACTACAAGATTGTTTCAAATCAGAAAAATTTTCCAAAATTTTATTGCAAACAAAGTCTATTGTGACTTTCTTTCATAACTCGATTCTAGCCAGTGACAAACTCCGCAATATTCAAAAAGGAGCAACAACAAAAAACTGAGACAGGTACAGGAGGTGCTGACTCTATGGAACAGCTCATGCCACAGGCTCAAAAGAATTTTAGACGTACGTAGTGAACTTGAGATTGCGATCAATGAAAGTTCAAAAGCAGTGCCTACACGCACAGCAGAAAATTACTTAGTTATACAAGAGATAATAGATCTTATTGAAACTTTTGAAGTGGCAACAGCAACAATCTAATGGGAGTCATACATCACTGCTTCCTTCATTATACCTCTTATACGAGGTAGTGCTGCAAAGTTTTCAGACTTGTAAAGCACCTTAACAACTGTTGAAGGACGAAGTGTTCTGAATTCCCTGATTAAATCAGTCAGTGAAAGAATGGAGCCATTCAACACATTGACTGTGACATTATTAGATCCTACGTTTAAAAAATTTATTTAGGGACATTTCAAGAGGCAGAGAATGCTGCACAAGTACTTCAGAAAGAGTATGCTGCTATTATCGCATCAACTACAAGAATAATACCTGAAACAGAAGCACCCACGAGCAGTGCTAACACGTCAACTGATACGTGTAACAATTTGAAATCGGATAATCTATTTTCTTCATCAATTAGCAACAGCGTAACATCGATGTCGTTACACCAGTCCGTGGTTGCATAAATGACCTACATCAGTATTCTGAAAAACCTGTAATAGACAAGCATGCTTGTGTATTAGAATATTGAGGAAAATCTAATAGTATACTGCGCGTAATGACCGTTAACTTTTTGTGGTGTCCAGGAGGGACTTCACCTCCTGCAGAGAGGGTTTTCTCCATGGCAGGATAAATAATTACTTAAAAACACAGCAGACTAAAGGAGAAGAATTTAAACACCTTACATGCATCTTTTAATGTTGTATTTTAAACAGCAGACTAACGAACACGTATCTAAATAACTTATTTTATATAACAACATTTGACTATTTTGTATTGTTCTATTTTAAGCATTAAATTACTTAAAAAGCTAATTTTCATTTGAAATACCTGACCAAAACAGTCGATAGTTAGTCGATATATCGATAGTTTTTAAAAGTACCATCGATAAAATCGTATGTCTCAACTATCGACATTTATGTAACACTACTCTGAGGTGGTGCTCATTATCTCGTTCATTACCCAGAATGCAACGATTCAAGATGCGATAAGATGAGAACAAAAATAGTTTTGCGTTCTGCTTTTCAACAGGTAGGTGAAATGATTTTCATCGATGGTGCAGCACTGAACTTCTTACAGCGTAAAATTGCACCATTTCCCTACAGGGTCATCTAATCCCACTTGAGATATGCTCGAAAAAGTTTGGAACGGGTTTTTCTGTCGTCTGAATGTTAATCGTGCTCGCGGTAGACAGCACACTGAACGTTTCCGAAAAATAAATGAAGTCCAGATAATAAACACAATTGTATGTATTTTCCCAAGCTTGTCTGTATGAATTTCTATTTATTTTTTGTGACACCAATTAGTTTTCTTCCATTGAACAAAATTTGAGTGGTGCACAATTTCAGCTCAGGAGGGAAAGGTGAAGCGTTGCCCTTCGACTCCTCAATTTGGATAAAGAACGAAAAATCGTATTTACCTTACATTTCAGAAACCATTTTTCGGAAGTTTATCTGCTTAATCAACTTTATCTTATAACGTTGAGCTTAATTATTAATATTTCTGCATTAATTTCAATAACACAAATTTTGAAGTTATGAGGCAGCGTGTTTGTGAGGCGAAAAAGATTAGAAAATCACACCTCATGTTAAAAATTCTTATTCTTTTATAAAATCTCCTTTTTTTCCTGTAAACTTACTGCAATTCTCAGAAGCAATCTGAAACCAATATTGCTTCTGTTGTTTGTTTCTTGTAATATTATTTATTGTTGCCCTCCAACAACTATCAGTTTAATGATTAGGTGTAGAGCCCTGACATCATCTTAATTTTCGTAGCACTACGGAAGCATTCTTAAGGAACGTGTCACTCAAATAAAAGCTGGTAAAGAATCCTCTTATTTTGTAATACACAAACTGTTCAGTCCCATAATTGATAATTTTATGATTTGGTTGATAGCCACTTGAAATTTAAATATACTTTTTGCTGATGCATTAAAAATTTTCAGTTCTGAATCAGTAAAGCATTAGTGTCGAAGATAAAAATAGTCACATAATAACAGGTAAATACCATAAATTATTCTTCTCTGTGGTGCAATTAAAATTCATCATGGAACATAAAGACAATCAACCAGAAATTGCTTTCGCCATCAACCTTGCACGATGATTAGTTCCAGGACAATGGAAATGTACGACATGAGATGGTTCTTTGATAAGAGACATTGCAATTCATGACAACACTTTTATATAGTTCTCTCTATGCTGCTGTTCTCTCATCCCATAGTGAATAAAATCGAGTATTCGAGACATATCTTGTTTCTGATGTGACCTTTAGACGCTGATTTAAAGTTTGGAATTATTTGAGATGGATTTCAGACGAATTGTTTCGATATTTTTTCATGGTTGGTGTATTCGGACACGTGGTGCAACACTTAATTTCTTCCAAACACGAGAGAAATATTCCCTATATCTGGCGTCTACAAGGTAAACACAACAGGTCTTTTTCCAAACTGTTTGCAGTCAAAACACATAGACTTCTAAAAGTGTAGGATAACGTTATTGACGTTGTGTCAAAAGCTGATGGTTTACGATAGGAGAGAAATTTCCACTCTGGTAGAACTCGTCAGAAAATTTTGCCTTCTCTTTCCATAATGCGTAAACGATTTAAATATGCATAAAATTATCAGCGTTGAATCAGTAGATCAATTTTGTTACCGTTAATTTTCAAATGCATACTGTGTAAAATTTATGTCATACATATTAATATTGTAAATGCGGAAGTAAATCTGTCTGTCACGCTTTCACGACTAAACCGCTGAAAGGATTTAAATCAAATCTGGCATGGAGAAAGCTTTAACGCTGGAGAAAGAACACAAACCACTTTATAAAGTGTGTAGTACAAGATATTTATTGATTTGTAGAATATAACGTGAAATATGGAACAATAATTACTCTTTGAAAAAGGCATCTGCTTTTGAATTTTATTCATATTTGTGAAAATTATTTTATTATTTCATATATTTTACATAATACCATTCAACGCAATTATTACAATGCTTATAAAATCCTCGGCGTGTTTAATCCCTACTTCCACACTAATCTCAGTCACAAGCCCGTCGCATTTTAGCCACTTAGCGTCATGCGTTCCTTATAGTTTCGGAGAAGCTTGAAGACTCACAACGTCGGCGTCATTTAAATGCTGTACAACAAACAGAGAGACGTCGCGCCTTTACATGTCTAACGTCGGAAAATTTTTGTGAGGTTGCCTTTCATTATGATCCATTAAATAACTAATTTAATCATCGATTACTCAACTTGGAGAGAATCTACAACTACATCTACGTGACTACTCTGCTATTCACAATAAACTGCCTGGCAGAGGGTTCAATGAACTACCTTCAAGCTATCTCTCTACCGTTCCACTCTCGACCGGCACGAGGGAAAAACGAGCACTTAAATTTTTCCTTGTGAGCCCTTATTTCGCTTATTTAATCGTGATAATCATTTCTCGCTATGTAAGTGGGTGCCAACAAAATGTCTTCGCAATCGGAGGAGAAAACTGGTGATTGAAATTTCATCAGAAGATCTCGTCGCAACGAAAAACGCCTTTGTTTCAGTGAATGCCACTCCAATTCACTTATCATGTCTGTGACAATATCTCCCCTATTTCGCGATAATACAAAACGAATTGCCCTTCTTTGTACTTTTTCGATGTAATCCGTCAGTCCCACCTGATGCGGATCTCACACTGCTCGGCAGTACTTCAGGATAGGGCGGAAAAGATTGGTGTAAGCAGTCTCTTTAGTAGATCTGTTGCACCTTCTAAGTGTTCTGCCAATGAATCGCAGTCTTTGGTTTGCTCTACCCTCAATATTATCTATGTGAACGTTCCAACTTAGGTTATTTGTAATTGTAATCCCTAAGTATTTAGTTGAATTTACATCCTTCAGATTTGTGTGATTTGTCGCGTAATCGAAATTTAGCTGATTTCTTTTAGTACACATGTGAATAACTTCACACTTTTCCTTATTCAGAGTCAATTGCCACTTTTCGCACCATACAGATATCTTATCTAAAGCTCTTTTCAATTCGTGTTGATCATCTGATGACTTTACAAGGCGATAAATGACAGCATCATCTGCAAACAATCCAAGACACTTACTCAGATTGTCTCCTATGTCGTTAACATAGATCAGGAACAGTAGAGGGCCTATAACACTTCCTTGGGGTATGCCGGATATTGCTCCTGTTTTATTTGATGACTTTCAGTCTAGTGCTACGAACTGTAACCTTTCTAACAGGAAATCGCGAATACAGTAGCAAAACTGAGGCGACACGCCGTAGGCACACAGTTTGGTTATAAGACGTTTGTGAGAAACGGTGTCGAAAGCCTTCTGGAAATCTAAAAATATGGAATCAATTTGACATCCCCTGTGGACAGCAGTTACTACTTCATGAGTATAAAGAGCTAGTTGTGTCTCACAAGAACGTAATTTTCTAAAACGTGTTGACTATGTGTCAATAAATCGTTTTCTTCGAGGTACTTCACAATGTTAGAATACAGTATATGTTCCAAAACCCTACTGCAAATCGACGTTAAGTCATCTAGGCCTGTAATTCAGCGGATTACTCCTACTTTCCTTTTTGGGTATTGGTGTGACTTGAGCAATTTTCCAGTTTTTAGGTACGAATCTTTCTGTGAGCGAGTGGTTGTATATAATTGCTAAATATGGAGCTATTTTATCAACAACAAAAAATGGTTCAAATGGCTCTGAGCACTGTGGGACTTAACATCTATGGTCATCAGTCCCCTAGAACTTAGAACTACTTAGACCTAAGTAACCTAAGGACATCACACAACACCCAGTCATCACGAGGCAGAGAAAATCCCTGACCCCGCCGGGAATCGAACCCGGGACCCCGAGTTATTTTATCAGCATACTCTGAGAGAACGTGACTGGTATACAATCAGGACCGGAGATCTTTCCTTTATTAAGTGATTTTAGCTCCTTCGTTACACCGAGGATATTTACTTCTATGTTTCTCATCTTGGCAGTTGTTCTTGATTGGAATTCAGGAATATATACTTCGTCTTCTTTGGTGAAGGAGTTTCGGAAAACCTTGTTTAATAACTCTGCTTTAGTGGCACTGTCATCAGTGACTTCACAGTTGTTATCGCGCAGTGAAGGTGCTGATTGCGTCTTGCCACTAGTGTGTTTTAAGTATGACCAAAATCTCTTTGGGTTTTCTGCCAGATTTCGAGACAGAATTTCGTTGTGGAAATTATTAAAAGCATCTCGCGTTGAAGTACGCGCCATATTTCGAGCTTCTGTAAAACTTTGGCAATCTTGGGGCTTTTGCATTCTTTTAAATTTGGGACGGCCGGTGTGGCTGAGCGGTTCTAGGCAATTCAATCTGGAAGCGCACGACCGCTACGGTCGCCGGTTCGAATCCTGTCTCGGGCATGCGTGTGTGTGATGTCCTTAGGTTAGTTAGGTTTAAGTAGTTCTATGTTGTAGGGGACTGATGACCTCAGATGTTAAGTCCCATAGTTCTCAGAGCCATTTGAACCATTTTATTTAAAATTTGGCATACTTTTTCGTTGCTTCTGCAACAACGATCTGACCCGTTTTGTGTACCATGGGGGATCAGTACCATCATTTATTAATTTATGTAATATACATATCTCTTAATTGCTGTCGATACTATGAATGAATAAAATATGTGGGCATTGTATTGCGTTTAAATGGATGGAAGAAACTGTTAGTATGTGGTGCTCTGGTAGCAAAATGTCATTCCCAGCACTTGGTGAGCCAGAATAACCCCTAAAACCTCTACTTCTACACGAGGGAAATGAATAGAGATTTTTTTAAAAAAAATATAAGTAGGAAACATACTGCATGGTTCCAGGCAACTATGGCAGATTTTTCACCTAGTTTTACTATTCAAGGTCAAATTTACCATAGGATTGTCTCTTTGCTTACATCGCATAACCATCAGCCTAAGTTCTTACAGATTTACTTCATTGGTTCGTAGCTCTGCACAAAACCGCACGTACGGAGTTACAGCTATCTTGGAAGATAAGTAATTTAGGTTGTAATTGACTGTAGTTGAACACTTTTAACTAATTAAATACGTTCTTTAGTGTACTCTTCAAGCTTACCATTAAAAGTTTTTCTCTTATTTGCGTAGTGTTCTAGTAATTGCTAAAATTTCGTTTGTTTACTTACTGCTGCTTAGGCCTAATTTTTCGAGTGTGCATATTTAGCGTTATACCGAAGTGCATTTGCTGTAGTATAACATATTAAATACGTTCATTAGGGTGCTTTTCAAGCTCACCATTAAAGGTTTTTATTTATTTGCGTATTGTCCCTGTAATCGCGAAAAGTTCGTTTTGTTTATATTTCGCGGCTTTGCCTTACTTTCCGAGTGTGCATAGTTAGCGTTATACTGCAATCTTAAGTGCATTTGGTATAGATTAACTAATTAAATACGTTCATTAGTGTGCTCTTCAAGCTTGCCACTGAAGGTTTTTCTTTTATTTGCGTATTGTCCCAGTAATCGCGAAAAGTTCGTTTTGGTTACATTCTGCTGTTCAGGACTAACTTTTTGATCGTGTAGATTCAGCGTTACAACACAAATTTAAATGCATTTGGTAATAGTTTACTTACATATTATTTTCCAAAACATATTTAGTGTCCTTTTGCATCTGTATTTAATATATTATCCTTATCACTTAGTTAATCTCTTAACCATTTTCCAAACTACCATGGATAGTAAGTGTGTGAGCTGCAGTACGAAAGTTAGTTCAGGGGTTTGGTGCAGCTGTTGTGACAGGTGGTTTCCTTGGGGAAATAATAGCGACGTGGTGAATGGGGAAGCAAGAGATTATAGCTGAACAGGAGGAGAAATTTAGAGCCCTTCAGGTTGATTTGGACAGAGCGAGGGAGGAACTGAAGAGGTTAACGGGGGAGGAGGGCAAACAGCGGTGGGAAGTGGTAGCTGGGAACAGGGGCCACAGAAAGAACACAGTGTCTGACAGTTTCCCAATTGGCACAACCAACAGATTTGCCTTGCTACCACAGTTAAGTAAGGATGATGTTCCAGTAGAAGTAGATGTAGTTAAGATGCAAGAGAATCTCAGTAAGAAACCAACTGTTTCGAAAAAAGTAGAAAGTAAGAGGGAAGTTCTGTTGCTAGGTAGCAGCCATGGAAGAGGTGTGGGCCACAAACGTTTTTAAGCGAAGTGAAAGTCTTAGCCAGGTCGTAGAGGATATAAGTTCCTTGTGCAAGGGTTTCGCAAAGCAGGATCATGTGGTGATAGTGGGTGGAGTGGGAAACAGTATTGATTGGGATCAGGGCTGCAGTATTGAGTGTGGCCTCGTGAAAATAGCCTCGGCAATGACCCATACCAATATTGGGCTGGTGCCTGCTTTCGCGCGGCATGATAAGCCCCAGTTGAACCGCTCTGTCAGGAAGGTAAATATGGAGTTGGATTAGTTGGGTAGAGCGGCCACTCTGTCAGACATTGGATTGGTTCCTGTCGAGGCTATTGATAGGGGGGATTTCACAAGGCTTGGCCTACATCTCAATAGGTAAGGGAAGGGTGAACTGGCAGGGTTTTTAGCAAAGTCCATAAGGGGAGACACTAGTACTCATGGATGAACCTCTTTTTTAGACTAATATCAGTGTCCAGTGAGAATTTCAGGCAGGCACGTGCTAAAGAGGTCCAAAACTCACAAAAGACTTACAGCAGGAAAGTTACTAATATTGTTACCATATTAAACCAAAATAAAGAAAAAAGTAGATTCTCACAAAAGTAAAGTAGAAAATAATGTTACCATTTTTCACCAAAATATTCCAGTATTGAAGAATAAAGTAGATGAGCTCCTGGTTTGTTTGGATGACACTGAATCTGATAATGTAATAGACATACTATGCCTGTCTGAGCATCACGTTCTGCCTGATATGGAAAAGGTAAATATCAGTGGTTATAAAATAGCTGCACATATGAGTAGAGACAATTAGGTGGGAGGAGGAGTTGCCATGTATGTCAAAAGTTATCACTGTGTAGAAAGCTTAGATACAAAAACGTTTTGTCTAAGGCAACATATAGAAGCATGTGCCTGTCAACTTAAACTGAAGGTGGGCTCTTTTATAATTGTAACAGTGTATAGGTCCCCTTCAGGAAACTTTCATTTTTACCTGGAAAACGTGGATGCCTTGTTGTGGTATCTGTCAGATTTGGGAAAGTAAATTACTATTTGTGGGGACTTCAATGTTGATTCACTGAAAAATTGTAATACGAAGAATGACCTGGAAGTCTTGCTCGGTTCTTTCAGTTTATCATCTGTCATTAATTTTCCTACTCGGGTAGTAAAGGAGAGCAGCACATTGATAGATAACACTTTTATAGACCAAGATAGGTTTATAAACATAAATTCTTCTCCTGTTGAAAATGGGCTTTCTGATCCTGATTCTCAGCTAGTTACAGTATATGACATAGCTCCATTCAGTAATTCAAAACTAGCCTCCAAAGTTGTGCGTTCAGTCAGTGACTCATCAATTACAAATTTCAGAGAAAATCTTCAGCAGTTAGACTGCGAATAGGTGTACAAGGATCCCGATGCTAATTTAAAATATAACTTATTTAATGATACACTTGTAAGAGAATTTGAAAACTGTTACCACAAGAAAGTACTTAAATCTAATTATAAGAAACCATGAAAAAACCTTAGCTTACTAAAAGAATAAAAATATCTTGTAACTACGAAAGGGAACTGCATCTAACAACAAGAAAGAGTAATAACCCAGAAAGAGCCAAATATTATAAAAACTACTGTGCTACATCAAGAAAGATTACTAAAAAGTCCAGAAGCATGTGCATCTGTTGAAACGTTTGAGTTCAGCTACTTATGGTATTAGGGTCATTGCAAATTTTGGAGATATACTTCTGAGTAAATTAGCTTACCAAGCCTATTTTCATTCTCTTCTTTCGTATGGCATCATATCCCGAGGTAACTCATCATTGAGTAAAAGAGTATTCATTGCACAAAAGCGTGTAATCAGAATAATTGCTGGAGCTCATCCAAGATCATAATGCAGACACTTATTTAAAGAGTTAGAGATCTTCACTGTAGCCTCACAATATATATATATATATATATATGATTAACAATCCGAACGACTTAAAAAGTAGTAGCAGTGTACATGGTTACAACACTTGGCGAAAGGATGATCTTCACTACTCAAGGTTAAATGTAACTTTGGCTCAGAAGGGGGTAAATTATGCAGCCACAAAAGTCTTTGGTCACTTATCTAATAGCATCATAAGTCCGACGGATAGCCATATAGCATTTAAAAGGAAATTAAAAGAATTGCTTAATGGCAACTCCTTCTACTCATTAGATGAATTTTTGGATATAGTAAGTGGGTTAATTTCCCCATTACCCACAAAAAAATTAAAAATATTGAGTGTCATGTAATATTTTGTGTAATGTAATATCTTGTATAGACACCTTTTATTATCCTGACACGTTCCACATCATTACGAAGTGTCGTATTCATGATCTATGGAACACGTACTAATCTGATCTAATCTAAGCCAGTGTAACAGACTGTAGGGTGTATTAATATTCAAGGTGTGGAAAAAGAGACGGTAAAGAATATTTAGGGAAAGTTTCATGAGCTTAACCACCTAATTACCACTTTTAAAACTGCTTTAGAGAAAATAGTAAGTGAAGATTACAAATTAGTGACCACAAAGACTGTATACCAAGCTGGGAACAAGAGATGCGATCTAACACATTACGGTGTAAATGAAGCTGCATCCTTGGTTACAGCCGAACAGTTGGTTGGTCACGACATCGTTTTGTGTGCCCACGAGAATACATTAATCAGGGTTTCTGATACATGTAAATATTACGATGCTTTGCAGTACCCGATAATTTTTAGCAATGAACTTGATACTGTCGTTTTCATTTACTGTAATTCAAATATGTAACGCTCTTGTCCTTGTCAAACAAAAAGTGCCATAGATGGAGTTTTATGCATCACATTTGATAATACGAGAAGATAATTTTAATATGATATCACGATGCAAGAAACTAGATGATCAGTTTTATATGGAGCGATCAAAGAGTTTCAGTTTTAGTGCACGGCTGCAACGTATTTGCAACACAATGTGACTCCGATGCCGGTACGTGGGCGATGGTTTAGGCTGGACTTCGACTTTTTGATTGTCCCATATGTGTGTATGTTTATGTGTCTGTGTGTGTGTGGAATGTCTACGACTGCGATAGATATAATTAAATCAAGCTACGTTGAGAGCAGGGAATTATATTCATCTTAAAGGTGCTGTGGCAAATGATTCAGATACATTTACTAATAATATTGGCAAGATGGCAATCCCATACTGTTCATCTGTAAATAGTCCTCGATAATTTCAGGAGTGTACTGAAGACGTATTCGCCTATGTGGACATGTATGGTCGTCCTGATTTATTTGTGGCCCTCACATGTGACGCTGCTTGGAAGTAAGAAGTCGGTGAGTTATTACCAGGACAGGCTGCTATTGACAGGTATGATATAGTTGCAACAATTCTTAGGTTAAAAGAAATGAAGCTAACGTCAGCTATAACTGAGGAGTGATGTATGGAGAAATTATATATTTTATATATTATACTGAATGCAATAGCGCAACTTGCCACATGCACTTATTTTACTTTTGTTAAAAGACAAATTGGAACATAATCAAACTGATGAAACCATCAGCGCAGACATACATAAATCTTTCATTGACAAGACAATTATTATCGTAAAAATATGAACTTCCGTCCATGTTACTCTAACAATAAATCTCCTTCCACGGAAGATAGATAGTGCACGACAAATACGAAAAATTCCCACGTAGACTTCACAAGGAGGCCATACACAGTGAAAATGGATATTCCCTGTACCGCTGATAAAGCTTCGAAATGGCAGTTAGATAGGACCTAATAGTCTGGTAGTCCTCTATTCCCCAATTTTGTCAATATTACTTCACACGCTTATCAATCTGGAGGTCTGCCATTCAGCGCATGCTAGAAAATATATCTGCAAATACATTAACTCTAGCTATTTTAAGCTTCAGAAACAAATATCCCACAAATATCACAGTTAAAGTACACGAATATCAATCTGGCTTCGCGTAAGCAGCAATGAAGCAGTGTCACGGTTTCTACGTTTCTGCTACGCGAAAGACATCGCACCTTCACAAAACTCATTGTTCTCTCAGAGAATGGGGGGAGGATGTGATTAAATGAGATTAATTTTCGTGAGCGAATATGAAGCTCGCCAGCAACAACATTGACTGCATTTTTTGATCTTTGTGCGAGAGAAAAGCTCGGAAAAACTCTCCAATGCGCTAAGGTGCCGACATATTATTTTGTTGCTTATTGTGGTAGTGGTTTTGCATAAGTTTAATAAACACAACATATACACATAAAAGAGGCTTTAGTCATCAATAACGTATTCTCCTTCTTTATTTACAATATTCTGCCAACGTTGTCGTAACTTTTGTCTCTGTAACTGTAGAGATCACGTGGATTCCAGGCGAGCGACTCGTCGAGCCAAGTTCGGAGAGCATTTTCATCCGGAAAAGGACTTCCCCGAAGTTTTTTCGATAGAGGGCACAGAAGGGGAAAATCTGAGGTCACAAGATCAGATGAGGAAGAGGAGGCGGATTGATATTCCACCCCAGATCCTGTAAAGCACGCAAATGTCGCAAGAGGTGGAATGATGACAGTCTATCACATTTTCCAGTTCTACAGTACAAAGACGTGTATCATTGTGGATTAGTGCGTTTAAACAATCTTCATCAAACCCCAAGGTCTTCCTGAGCGTGGAGAGTCAGTAATGTCAAGACAGTTCACTTTAAAACGAGAAAACCATTTTTTTGCTGTACCCCGTCAAATGGCATTATCCCCATATACGGCGTAAATTTTACGCCGTGCCTCTGCTACAGTCGTCTCTCTACTGAACTCAAACAGAAGAATACGTCTCGCATGCCCCTTTTTCTCCACTTGGCACTCTACATTCTAGCGTCTGCAACTCCACTATCCATCTTCAAATGAGAAAAAGACAAGATGTAAACTACACTCCTGGAAATTGAAATAAGAACACCGTGAATTCATGGTCCCAGGAAGGGGAAACTTTATTGACACATTCCTGGGGTCAGATACATCACATGATCACACTAACAGAACCACAGGCACATAGACACAGGCAACAGAGCATGCACAATGTCGGCACTAGTACAGTGTATATCCATCTTTCGCAGCAATGCAGGCTGCTATTCTCCGGAGATCTTGCCGGCCAGAGTAATTGACTTACACGTTCTAGAGCACGTTGGGTGGCACGGGATACATGCGGACGTGCATTGTCCTGTTGGAACAGCAAGTTCCCTTGCCAGTCTAGGAATGGTAGAACGATGGGTTCGATGACGGTTTGGATGTACCGTGCACTATTCAGTGTCCCCTCGACGATCACCAGAGGTGTACAGCCAGTGTAGTACATCGCTCCCCACACCATGATGCCGGGTGTTGGCCCTGTGTGCCTCAGTCGTATGCAGTCCTGATTGTGGCGCTCACCTGCACGGCGCCAAACACGCATACCACCATCATTGGCACCAAGGCAGAAGCGACTATCATCGATGAAGACGGCACGTCTCCATTCGTCCCTCCATTCACGCCTGTCGCGACACCACTGGAGGCGGGCTGCACGATGTTGGGGCGTGAGCGGAAGACGGCCAAACGGTGTGCGGGACCGTAGCCCAGCTTCATGGAGACGGTTGCGAATGGTCCTCGCCGATACCCCAGGAGCAACAGTGTCCCTAATTTGCTGGGAAGTGGCGGTGCGGTCCCCTACGGCACTGCGTAGGATCCTACGGTCTTGGCGTGCATCCGTGCGTCGCTGCGGTCCGGTCCCAGGTCGACGGGCACGTGCACCTTCCGCCGACCACTGGCGACAACATCGATGTACTGTGGAGACCTCACGCCCCACGTGTTGAGCAATTCGGCGGTACGTCCCCCCGGCCTCCCGCATGCCCACTATACGCCCTCGCTCAAAGTCCGTCAACTGCACATACGGTTCACGTCCACGCTGTCGCGGCATGCTACCATTGTTAAAGACTGCGATGGAGCTCCGTATGCCACGGCAAACTGGCTGACACTGACGGCGGCGGTGCACAAATGCTGCGCAGCTAGCGCCATTCGACGGCCAACACCGCGGTTCCTGGTGTGTCCGCTGTGCCGTGCGTGTGATGATTGCTTGTACAGCCCTCTCGCAGTGTCCGGAGCAAGTATGGTGGGTCTGACACACCGGTGTCAATGTGTTCTTTTTTCCATTTCCAGGAGTGTATAATAGCAACAGTGAGCTACAAAGGAAATATGACATTCGATAAATAAACCCATAGCAACCGGAATACCAACATGCAAAATGAAAACGCTACGAACTTACCCACAAACCCAACATTATACCTAGACTACATCAACAAATGAATGGCAACGTCGAGTTCAAGGGATGTCTGTTCACAGTTAGCCTCTTGTTAAATTCGGAGATGCTATGGGTAGAGTCTGTACCGTGCATATCAACAACATTGAAAGTTTTGCTTGAGAATGTTTCTACACCATGTGCAACTGTCAAACTCTTTCATAGATTATAAAAAAACACAATGGTCAGGAATTATTAACACTCAGACAGACTTCTAAGGCAAAAGGACTATAATAAAATGAAACTCATTAGGAGGAGGCCGTATAGTGCAGATGAACTAAAAGAGTTCGGTTTTTTGCAATAACAGTAGTAACTTGTGGGCTTTTAAATCCACCAAAACGTTGGAAAAATATAAAAATGACAAGGCGGAAGATATATTGAACAGATTTAAATCCCATTCTGCTACATTCAATGATTGTATATACATAGAAGCTCCAATGAAGGTAGAAGACAACGTAATAATGATACCTGGAAAAGATTTATCTAACTTCAGACTGAGAAAACCAATTAGAAATAAGGAAGTTTGTAGTGATTTACTATGAGAAATGATGTATGTCACTGTTTATTGCAGCAGCGACACAGTGAATGTATTCCATGATTGATTCCAGAGCAGACAACAGTTCTCCAGAAAAACGTCCTGTCAGGTTAGAACTGTGCACTGTACCGAGACTCAGTTTCGGAACTTTGCATTTCGCGGACGAGTGATATACCTACTTCTTTTTTTATCTCTTCCTACATTTTGTTCGTCATGGACAAATACCTTCAGAAAAGATTTCCTAAGGTTTAAATTTATATTCGATGTAAGAAATTTCTCGTCCTCATAAAACTTTTACTCTCCGTCGGCAGTCTGCATTTTTTATCCTCTCTACTTTGGCCATCATCAGTTATTGTGGTCTTGAATTTCAGTGACTCATTTCCTAAACTAATTTCTTCAGCGTAACCTGGTTTAGTTCGATTATATTACATTACCATTTTTATAAGTTCACCTTATGTCCTCAGATCAAGACTCTGTCCATTTTGTTCAGCTGCTCTTCCAAGCTCTTTTCGTCTCTGGCCGCTACAGCCATCCCTCACTTCCTTTCCTACCATTGCTTCCTTTTCATTAGTCGCTTCGAGGGATACAGGACGAAAGTCACTAAGGTTCTGGCAGGTACAGACACGATTGTGAAGTCATGCCGACCCCAGTACATTGGCCATCTGCGTGAGGTTTCTTGGTTGAGGATCCATGGCGTGAACAGCCCGATCGAGGCGATCCCACAGACTCTAAACTGGGTTTATGTCCGTGGCGTTTGGTGGCGAGGGGAGTACTATCATCCTATCCTGGTGCTCTTTGAAACACGCTAGTTCACTTTGAGCAGTGTGACACGTTACATTGTCCTGCTGATACATCCCAAACTACGTTTAGTGGTGGACGTGGTCACTAAAATAGATGCATACTTGTGTTGATCCATTGTGCATCCAGAATGTCGAGATCATCCAGGGAATGGTACGAAAACATTACCCAGGCCATAGCGCTCCCTGTGGTTGTAGCGTGTTTCTTTTGTACGTTTCATGCTGCACACACCAACGGCGATCAGTCCAACTCATCTGCAAAGGCCACCTGTCACCACTACATGGACCCACAGTTGCGGTATTGGCAAGAAAACTCTATCCATCGTCGCCAATGAACAGCAGTCAGAATGATTGCATGAAACAGGCGCCAGTTGTGGAAACGTTTACTGAACGGTCATTGGAGAGGCAGTGATGGGAGCCCCTTGGTTCATCTGGGCCTTCAGTTCCTCAACAGTTCCACGTCTCTTCGCCCGTATACATCCCTGCATCCGTCGTTCACCCATGTCATAAGGCCCGTGTTGCACAACAGTTAACGTGGCGCAGATTTCGGATACAGCCATTTTGCAGTTTACATGCTTAGTCGTTTCGGAATTGCTTCCATTTCTGCCCCGAAAGCCAATCCTTATGCCCTTTTGGACGTCAGATAATAAATTGCTACGTTTGTGGATTGTGACACTGACTGCACGGTTCTCCGCATGCCCCCGACATGCTGTATATACCCTCCACTGCTCGTGCTGCCACCTGCCCTCTTTGACTTGTTATTGCACGTTGACACGGGGGCTACATTAATGTGACTGGAACGTGTACTATACATAAGCATCTACTGCTACGAGTAACTACTAGTCGTTAGTAGTGATTTACGTTGAAATGCCTTATTTCAACAAAGGAACATTTTAAATTTGTTTTCAGTTACACAATGGCAACACTTTTTCTTCGCGGAATAGCAAATGCAGCTAACGTTACACAATGAATATGATTTTCATGAATGACAGATTGCTGTTGTTGTGGTCTTCAGTCCTGAGACTGGTTTGATGCCGCTCTCCATGCTACTCTATCCTGTGCAAGCTTCTTCATCTCCCAGTACCAACTGCAACCTACATCCTCCTGAATCTGCTTAGTGTATTCATCTCCTGGTCTCCCTCTACGATTTTTACCCTCCACGCTGCCTTCCAATGCTAAATTTGTCATCCCTTGACGCCTCAGAACATGTCCTACCAACCGGTCCCTTCTTCTTGTCAAGTTGTGCCACGAACTTCTCTTCTCCCCAATCCTATTTAATACTTCCTCATTAGTTATGTGATCTACCCATCTAATCTTCAGCATTATTCTGTGGCACCACATTTCGAAAGCTTCTATTTTCTTCTTGTCTCAACTATTTACCGTCCACGTTTCACTTCCATACATGGCTAAACTCCATACAAATACCTTCAGAAACGACTTCCAGACATTTAAATGTATACTCGATGTTAAAAAATTTTTCTTCTTCAGAAACGCTTTCCTTGACATTGCCAGTCTACATTTTATATCCTCTCTACTTCGACCATCATGAGTTATTTTGCTCCCCAAATAGCAAAACTCCTTAACTACTTTAAGTGTCCCATTTCCTAATTTAATTCCCTCAACATCACCCGCCTTAATTCGACTACATTCCATTATCCTCGTTTTGCTTTTGTTGATGTTCATCTTATACCCTCCTTTCAAGACATTGTCCATTCCGGTCAACTGCTCTTCCAAGTCCTTTGCTGTCTCTGACAGAATTACAATGTCATCGGCGAACCTCAAAGTTTTTATTTCTTCTCCATGGATTTTAATACCTACTCCGAACTTTGCTTTTGTTTCCTTCACTGCTTGCTCAATATACAGATTGAATAACATCGGGGATAGGCTGCAACCCTGTCTCACTCCCTTCCCAACCAGTGCTTCCTTTTCGTGCCCCTCGACTCATCTGCTTTCTGTACAAATTGTAAATAGCCTTTCGTTCCCTGTATTTTACCCCTGCAACCTTCAGAATTTGAAAGAGAGTATTCCAATCAACATAGTCAAAAGCTTTCTCTAAGTCTACAAATGCTAGAATCGAGATATTGCAGCTTAAATATGTTGTCTAAATATTAGCTTTGTGTTAACACAGAAAAACAAAAAATATGATGAAAAGTAAGGGGACCGGTTGTAGAGTTTTCGAGGCTTCTTCGTTGCTCACAGAAGACGCAGGACACAGTTGGTTAATGTGTCCGGTGGCTTACAGAACATACACAAAACGTTATCAACCTATTACAAAACCAGCAGATAAGCCTGCTTCAGAGAAAGGAAATACCTTATCAAGAGTGATTCACTGAAATTTCCCAATGTGGTCACAGGTAAGGATGGGAAAATACGGATGTCGCTTTTCTGTTAGCTGAAAAGTTTCCTGCAGCACTGGAATTTCTGTGTATGTTATTCCTAATGAAATGTCTGGCAGTGAGATTATACACGAGGGTTGTCCAGAAACTAATGCAACGCATGTTTTTCTTCAACAATTTTTCACTGAACAATACGAGAATTATGCAAACGAAAAAATAGCTTTTTATCTACACCTCTATTTTTCCGCGTGATCTCTATCCCGTTCTATGGCCTTCCTCCAGTGCGAAACAAGGGCGTGTATGCCCTGTCGGTACCAATCATAGTCCTGGTGGCGGAAGGAGTGCTTCACTATGTGAATCACCTCCTCATCATCCTCAAAATTTCTCACACGAATGGCATTTTTTAATGGTCCAAACAAGTGGAAGCTCACTGCAACAGCAGTGGGTGGTCTCCCCGACCACTGCAAGCCGTGGATCTCCGCCGAACCGCTTTCTGATGACTTCACTCTCCGTGCCCAGGGACTAACTGTGCCTCTGTCGGCCGCAGATGCTCCATAGACTTTGCAAAAGCGTTTGTGAATTTTGCCCACTGTTTCTTTCTCTGCAGCGAAAAACTCAATTACGGCACGTTGCTTGTAACGTACATCACCTACATGCGCCATTTTAAACCTGTCCTGCAGCTACGCTATCTGTCGGAAGTGATGGAAACTTGGCGAGACTTCTGATAATACATACGTGACGTTTCGCATTCGCAGCGTTGTTTTTGACTGAAAAAAAACAATGTGAACTGCTATCTGGGCAACCCACATACTTTAAATGCGCAGACAAACTTAAAATATTTTGTTTCCTCACTGAAAATGAAATAAATATTTTTAAAATAAGCAGTAGCTACAGAAAGACAAATAAATCAATTTGAAACAGTAGAGGAACGGAGAACGTCATAACCAGGTTTATGAAATTCCATGGAAAATTACGAGACAAACGGACGAAAAATGAGTCAGGGATTTTTATAGAAGCTTCCTCATGGGACTGAACTTTCTAGCCTACGACTCAATAGGAAATTAGAAGACTTATTCAGAATATATAACTGGAAATTTAGAAGGGTCAGGTTACCTGAAGTTGCCTTGACCTAGCACATGAGAAGAAATAGCTGATCATTACGTTGACGAAGTTCTGTACATTTGATAATAAAGTCATGTAGTAAATGTTAAGTTATTTACCTTTACCTGGCTAAAGTATCTAAATAAGAGGCATAGCGGAAAAAATTATAACCGATGGATGTAATACATAAACAACCGGGCTGAAGACCATGAAGGAGCCATAGTCGTTACCGTTATCGTAAGCGGAGTGTCTCTTGTTCATTTAATTATCTGCGACCGCTTCACGTTTTTGAATAAGCGTCATTTGCGGAAATCGTATGGCTTAATATTTTTCCGATGATCTTGCATCCACGTCTAGTTTTAGCGATGCAGCCCAAGCTGCTCATTTCCTTCGAGGTGATCCTATATGAAGCCTTGCTGTCCCACGACTTTTATTTCTTGACTGTCTTGAAAAACTTTTTAGGAAAATAATGAAATTTTTGATTCTACTGAACAGCTGCATTCAGATACTATCCGTTCAGGAAAGCGATCTGAATTTTAATAAAGACAGATGACACTTCAGGCTGTACGTGTAAGTTTCAGCATTTGATAAATCAGATTACGCCTGTTTGATCGACTGGCAGTGTACAAATCATAACAGTAGCCACATTACTGCATTTATTAATTGTTCCGTCGGTTTCTGGTAAACCATATAATTCTATTTGATCGTCAGAAGGTGTGGCGATGTATAAAAAATAGGAATTTTATACTTAGCATCATTTAGGAAAACAGAATGAGCATGGTGGTAAAGTGGAATGAGAAATACGTCTCGAAAATACGCCGGAAATTATTGCAACACACAAGCATATTTGCCTTGCTCTTACGAGTTCAAACAGAATTTAGCTGTACTTAAAGTATCAGACGGATCAGGGGAACCATTAAAGAGAAACAGGACCTTTGAATGGGTGGTGGTGTCAAGGGAAGGTATTCAGGAGTTTCAGATACATATTACGAGGAAGAAACATTGCAGTCTGAGAATTTTACGGCTTTGGCTTTACAGGTTTGTGGATCTTGTGAATAATATGTTTTGGCGGTGACTGATACCTAAGTACATAACAATTAATTTCGTGAGGGTCAGTTAGAATCGTAATCATATTTTAGCTTTCTAAGATCTAGGTGTTTCGCAGATTCCATCTCAATTATATTTTCCTTTCTCTTTTAGTAGGGCAGTCTCTTGTAGTATTAAAGCTCTGTCTCGGACAGACAGTGAGACACACACGTCTCATAATTTATGTAATTACTGATATTAACACATTTGTGCATTTGAACCCTAAACCAGCTTAAACACTGCCATGTCGTATTTATACACCGACACTAGGCAAGTGACTTTTAATTAAATTGTCTCCCCTGTACGACAATATACACAAATAATATACGAGTGCAGGTTGTACACATAGGGAAGATTTGGTGTGGCCGTGAGTCGTGGTCGGATAGTCTAATGGCAGACGATTCGGATGCTCGGCTACGTCAGTTGTAGGACCCTTTTTTAATGAAACAAAAATAAATGCACAAATACAAAAAAATAAAATGTTATAAATGTTAAAGAAATGAATAAATAAAACAACATACACCTACCCACTACATCCTCTTCCTGACCCTTCGATCCTCGAACACGTTGCTTGGGCGTGGCGGCGGATGGCCAGGTTTCGGGTGTCGACCCCTGCCCTAACCGTCGTCTTGCTCCTGCTTCGGTTCCTTATAAGAAAGTAGTAAGGCGACCGCTCACGATAAGCGAGAAATCCGGGTTCGACACCCGGTCCGCCACAAATTTTCACTGTCGTCACTCTATTATACAGCTGATGGTTGTTCATATTCGCAACTGCGAATACATTTCGGGGACCGGCAGAGATTTGGAGCCATGCCGGCTCCACTGCCGTGGCCATTTGTGCTACGTTTCTCGGTAGAGGATTCATGGCGCGAGCAGCCTGACGAGGTGATGCCACAGATTTTCGACTGGGTTTAAATTCGGGGTATCGTGGCCAGGAGAGGAAGGTAAACTCGGTCTTGTGCTCCTGGTAATGTATAAGCTGCAAGCTGTGTGATACTTTGAATTATCCTGCTGGTAGGTGCCATCGAGCCGAGGGCAAACAAACTGCATGTGTGGATGGACATGGCCTACAAGAGTAGATACATACTTCTGTTTATCCGCTGTGACTCCAGAAAGACGAAATCACCCAGAGAATGCCATGAAAATATTGTCAGATTATAATGCTTCCTTGTGTGTTTGTTTCAGGCGTTTCACGCCGTACACACAAACGGCCATCTGTCCGACTGTCCAACTGAGCGTAAAGCGTGATACGTCTGATTAGGCCCCCTGTCGCCATTCAGTAGTCGTCAAGTTGCGGTACTGACGTGCAATTCCGACGAACAGCAGTAATCATGGGAGCATGAAACAGGCGCCGGCTGCAGGCGCCCGTACGTAGCAGTGTTGACTGAACTGTCGCTGAGGAGACAATGTTGTTTTCCCATTAGTTCACCTGTGAGGTCACTTGCTCAGCGGATGCACTTCTATCCACCTGTACACATGTACGTAGCCGTCGTTCACTTCTGTCATCTAAGGCTCGTGGTATACAACAGTTGCCTCGGCACCGCTTTTGGATAGCGCTATTTTACCACGCGCGATATACACTCCTGGAAATTGAAATAAGAACACCGTGAATTCATTGTCCCAGGAAGGGGAAACTTTATTGACACATTCCTGTGGTCAGATACATCACATGGTCACACTGACAGAACCACAGGCACATAGACACAGGCAACAGAGTGTGCACAATGTCGGCACTAGTACAGTGTATATCCACCTTTCGCAGCAATGCAGGCTGCTATTCTCCCATGGAGACGATCGTAGAGATGCTGGATGTAGTCCTGTGGAACGGCTTGCCATGCCATTTCCACCTGGCGCCTCAGTTGGACCAGCGTTCGTGCTGGACGTGCAGACCGCGTGAGACGACGCTTCATCCAGTCCCAAACATGCTCAATGGGGGACACATCCGAAGATCTTGCTGGCCAGGGTAGTTGACTTACACCTTCTAGAGCACGTTGGGTGGCACGGGATACATGCGGACGTGCATTGTCCTGTTGGAACAGCAAGTTCCCTTGCCGGTCTAGGAATGGTAGAACGATGGGTTCGATGACGGTTTGGATGTACCGTGCACTATTCAGTGTCCCCTCGACGATCACCAGAGGTGTACGGCCAGTGTAGGAGATCGCTCCCCACACCATGATGCCGGGTGTTGGCCCTGTGTGCCTCGGTCGTATGCAGTCCTGATTGTGGCGCTCACCTGCACGGCGCCAAACACGCATACGACCATCATTGGCACCAAGGCAAAAGCGACTCTCATCGCTGAAGATGACACGTCTCCATTCGTCCCTCCATTCACGCCTGTCGCGACACCACTGGAGGCGGGCTGCACGATGTTGGGGCGTGAGCGGAAGACGGCCTAACGGTGTGCGGGACCGTAGCCCAGCTTCATGGAGACGGTTGCGAATGGTCCTCGCCGATACACCAGGAGCAACAGTGTCCCTAATTTGCTGGGAAGTGGCGGTGCGGTCCCCTACGGCACTGCGTAGGATCCTACGGTCTTGGCGTGCATCCGTGCTTCGCTGCGGTCCGGTCCCAGGTCGACGGGCACGTGCACCTTCCGCCGACCACTGGCGACAACATCGATGTACTGTGGAGACCTCACGCCCCACGTGTTGAGCAATTCGGCGGTACGTCCCCCCGGCCTCCCGCATGCCCACTATACGCCCTCGCTCAAAGTCCGTCAACTGCACATACGGTTCACGTCCACGCTGTCGCGGCATGCTACCAGTGTTAAAGACTGCGATGGAGCTCCGTATGCCACGGCAAACTGGCTGACACTGACGGCGGCGGTGCACAAATGCTGTGCAGCTAGCGCCATTCGATGGCCAACACCGCGGTTCGTGGTGTGTCCGCTGTGCCGTGCGTGTGATCATTGCTTGTACAGCCCTCTCGCAGTGTCCGGAGCAAGTATGGTGGGTCTGACACACAGGTGTCAATGTGTTCTTTTTTCCATTTCCAGGAGTGTATTTTACCCACAGTGGCAAGTAAACAGTTTACGAACTTAGCCATTTCGGAAAAGCTTCCATGCCTTGGCTCAAAAGCGAATTTTTATGCCGTTTTGGAAGTAAAATAGATCGCTCCGTTCCGGATTACAACGGCAGCACTGTTTCCCATCCCCCCTCCTCAGAAATCTTTATATACCATCAAATGTTCAAATGTGTGTGAAATCTTATGGGACTTAACTCCGAAGGTCATCAGTCCCTAAGCTGACATACTACTTAACCTAAATTATCCTAAGGACAAACACACACACCTATGCCCGAGGGAGGACTCGAACCTCCGCCGGGACCAAACGCACAGTCCATGGCTGCAGCGCCGTAGGCCACTCGGTGTATATACCGTCCATTGCTGTGCTGCCACCTGGCGTCTGTGAGACATTATTGCACAATGACATCAAACGTTGTCGGTGGTTACATTAACGTGACCTACCATGTGTTTACCTGTCGGTTCCGCCACTACTAAGGTTTTATTGACGCAGGAACACGTTTTCTTGTAGCGTCAATAACAAACATGTCTCTGAAAGTCTCTTCTTCCTAAAAAGTATCAGGTGTTCTTCGTTTGGGCCACTGTTGATGAGACTGAATTGTAATTTTTCAACATTTTAGTTAACGTGGCTACCACTATGTAACTGGAAGGTAATATCTTTCCAGTTTATGCCGAGCGTTACTGAAAATTTGTCTGGTCTGCCGTTAGCTCAAGTAATAATTGTCAGACTGCAACTGGGGAAGTCCTAGGGTTTTGCGTCACTTGTCGCTTCTTTCACATCTGGTAATGCTGATATCAATAACGCCAAGTTGCACAGTGCCCAGTAGTCGATGTCCAACTACAGGTCCCCACATAACTGGCTGAGAAAGTCAGTTTGAAGGTTGGAGGATGGCGACAGGGTACAACAACCAATAGTAAAACTACGTGATTTCCATACGACGTTCGGGTTCAGAACAGCTTTACCTTTAACTGTACGTAGACGGTACTGCGTGTTAAGTGTTTTTTTTTCAATTTGTGCACTGCCCCCTTTTCTTATTAGACAAACCTGCTATGCAACCATGTTTGTGGCAATAATTGCACACTGCCGTGGAAAATAGACTACCTTCTCTTCTCATAACTTTGAATGTGTCGAAACATGATGGCAGAACATGTTTTATCTTGTAGTTCGTACTTTCTTCTGCATTTGCCGGCGTCCACTTGTTTGTGCTGTTGCGTTGAGGCATGACTGGCTGTTGCTATTTGTTTGGATTCTTATGTTGACGATATACACTGAATCGCAAAAGAAACTGGCATAGGCAAACATTTTCAAATACAGAGATATGTGAACAGCCAGAATACGCTGCTGCGGTCGGCAACGCCCATATAAGACAACAAGTGTATGGCGGAGTTGTTAGATCTGTTACTGTTGCAACAATGGCAAGTTATCGATATTTAAGTGAGTCCGAACGTGGTGTTACAGGCGGCGAACGAGCGATGGGACACAGAATCTCCGAGTTAGCGATGAAGTGGGGATTTTCCAATATGACCATTTTACGAGTGTACCGTGAACATCAGGAATCCGTTAAAACTTCCGATCTCCAATATCGCTGCGGCCAGAAAAAGATCCTGCAAGAACGAGGCCAACAACAACTGACGAGAATCGTTCAGCGAGACAGAAGTGCAATCTTTCCGGAAATTGCTGCAGTTTTCAATGCTGGGCCATCAACAACTGTCAGCGTGTGAACCATTCGCCTTCCGGAAATTGCTGTAGATTTCAATGCTGGACCATCAAAAACTGCCAGCGTGTGAACCATTTGACGAAACATCATCGATATGGGCTTTCGGAGCCGAAGGCTTACTCGTGTACACTTGATCACTGCACGACACAAAGCTTTACGCCTAGCCTGGGCCGGCCGATATGGCCGAGCGTTTCTAGGCGCTTCAGTCCGGAACCGCGCTGCTGCTACGATCGCAGGTTGCAATCCTGCCTCGGGCATGGGTGTGTGTGATGTCCTTAGGTTACTTAGGTTTCAGTAGTTCTAAGTCTAGGGGACTGATGACCTCAGATGTTAAGTCCCATAGTGCTCAGAGCCATTTGAACCATTTTTGGGTCTAGCCTGGGCCCATCAACACCGTTTTTGGACTGTTGTCGACTGGAAACATGTTGTCTTGCCGGACGAGTCTCGTTTTAAACTGTACCGAGCGGATGGACGTGTACGGGTGTGGTGGAAACCTCATGAATCCATAGACCCTGCATGCCAGCGGGAGACTGTTCAAGCTGGTGGAGGCTGTGTGATGGTGTGGGGCGTGTGCAGTTGAAGTGATATGGGACCCCTGATACGTCCACATACAACTCTGACAGGTGACACGTACGTAAGCAACCTATATGATCACCTGCATCCATCCATATCCATTGTGCATTCCGAAGGACGTGAGGAATTCCAATAGACTATTCGACACTCTTCTGAGTCTAAACACTTCCAGTGGCCACCAAACTGCCAAGGCATGAAAATTATTGAGCAGATCTGGGATGCCTTGCTACGTGCTGTTCAGAAGAGATCTCCGCACCCTCTACTTTTACGGATTTAGGGACAGTCCTCCAGAATTCATGGTGTCAGCTCCTCCAGCACTACTTCAGACTTTAGTCGAGTCCACGTCACATCGTGCTGCGGCACTTCTGCGTGCTCGCGGAGCTCCTACATGATAATAGGCCTATTTACCAATTTTACCAGTTTCTTTGGCCCTTCAGTGTATAATGTAATTTCAGTTGAGTTCTGCTACTGTCTGTATACTGCTTTTGCTAACTCAATTCTCTCAACTATTTTCAGTACTCCTGCAAGTGACGGACCTATTAACTTAAGCGTCTCATATCGGAAGTCCTAATCAAGTACATTGTGCAGTACTACGTCGTTTATTAATGAGTAAGCGTACGCTACAGACACTTAACTCTTATCACATGTAAACCCACATTTGTGTATTAGTCCGCCACTCACTACATCGCGCTCTGACTGCTTTCGTGGTCGGTCAAATTATAAACAAAATGTTACCACTTGTTTCTTTTGAAAAAAGAGCCAAAAATCTCGAACACATATTGAAAAGTTAGCAATACTAGATCTATAAAGATCTTGCTAAACCGGTGTTACACTTCAGGATTAGACTTTGAGAGAAACGAGTACACCGATTAAGAGCCCCTAATCTTCGATGTAGATTTCAAAATCCTCTTGATGGTGGTTGTAATTGCGGAAACGCTGGAGAAGGAGACTGCAGTCCCATGTATAGATATTGCGGAGCCGCTTTTTCCTGCTGCGGTAGTAACTGCTGTGTCAAACCTCGCTTTGGTAGCTTTAACAGCTTCATAATTGCAGCTTCAAAAACTTCGATACACATTACGCTGGGTGTCGCTGCTCCTCGTATCCAGTTTTCTTTTCGCGATATGACGATATCTAATAATTCACAAATATGGTAACAGTTCGTAGCAAAAATATATCTATAAGTCCCTAGTCCAATTTAATGATCATGTCGTTATACCGGTCTTCTGTATACAGAAGGGAGTTTTCTGAGAAATCCGAAGACTGAAGTTAGTAAGCACCAAAGCAAACCCGTAGAAGACTCCAGGCGAAATCCACCGTCGGGTCAACTACGGCACAAAAACGACTTACAAAGTACCGGGTGTTTATCATTATTCTTTCTTTTTAACAAGATGTTAAGTAACTACCGTACAAGTACCAGTCTTGGTAGCATTAATGTCAAGCACATGAGGAAGAGAAATAATGCAGAATCAATTCAGCTAAAACACTTTTAATGTGCTGCTACGGTACATCATACCATTACGTACCGGTAACATAGCTGCTACAAAAGGGGCTCAATATGGCAACCACCAGTGACCAGAAGAGTCTGAAAGCGCAGAACTGCATGCTTCACAGCAGAACGAAGCATGTCCGTAGGTATGCTGCCTGTCTCTCTTAATATAATGTGGTTCATATCAACACATGTGTGAATGATCCCCTGGTAAAAACTGTTCTTCAAGTAGCCCCACAATCGTAAATTACAGGGAGTGAGATCAGGTGATCGTGCCGACTAAGCAATTGGAAACCACCGGCTGATAATTCGATCGTTTCCAAATGTGTTTTGGAGAATCGGGTGAACTTCATGAGCGACGTGCGGTGGGACCCGTCTTGCTTGAAAACTGTTGAGTTCACTGCGTCTCTCTTCTGTAGGGCGGGTATTACATGCTGGCGAAGCATATCGCAGTAACGCTGGTCAGTCACACAGCACGTCTTTGGTCCTTGAGCGCCAACCTGTTCAAAAACGAATGTGCCAATGTTGAACGTAGCTGGGAAGCCACTCTATATACGGTGACACATTCGCCATACAGAGGAACTTCATTCACAATGACTGGAGGTAAAGATCCCCACACTTGGTAATTCTGTGTGTTCATGTTCATCACACCTGTCAGAGAATAATCGATTTCGTCTGTCCATAGGATGATCCTGCGTCAACCCTCGTCAACTTCAATCCTTGCGAGAAAGTGGAGAGCGAAGTCAACACGTGTTTGTGCGTCCCGTGGTGCAAGCTGCTGTACGATGTGAATCTTGGACGGATACCATTTGAGAATGGTTCGGAGCACCTTCCATACAGTGAACCACAGCGGGTTTAACTTTCGTGACACAGCACGCGCCATGCCTGACGATCGGAGATTGCGCGCAGCGTTGTCTGCCATTGCAACAGCGATTTCATGAACCACCTGCGGTGCAGCCTGTCGTCGGCCTCTTCCAGGAACGACGCCCAGTTCTCCAGTTGATTCCAACTTCTTCATTATACTGGAGAAACAGGACCCTTCCGTAATCCTTTCAGCGGGTGATATTCTCGAAGTGCAGCTGCAGCATTACTGTTGTTTTGGTAATAGAGCTTCAAAAATAATGCCCTGGTCCTTCTGTCGAAGCTCATTCTGACACGGCAACAAGTGCCCTGCGACTGGACAAGTGTGTGAGACTATGAAACACGATGATTGATCACGGCACCTGGTGGCCATAGTTAGAACTGGACGGCCGCGCTGTGACGCATGGTAATCATGCACCCCATACTCTGGACATCAATGGTACCAAGTCTGGTACTCGTTCGGTATTTAGTTTTCGTGTTACAACACGCTCAACAGGGAAAGTTTAATTATAACCGCAGGTATTTAACATCCGTGAAGCGAAAGAACAGACGGCTGATGTTCGGTGCCGGCCTTATACGCTAGTCAGCGATGGTCGTGGCCAACGGCCAGCTCACGTGGAACTGGACGCGGCAATGGCGGTGGCTTTGTGGTCGGCCAAGGGGAGTCCCCTCCACTGTATCCGCCTTCAGTTCTACCAGCATCCCTCATTCCCAGTGGCCATCCATAGTGTATGCGCCACAAATAACATTACGGTGTGTTGCGGAGGGTACTTCTAGCACCACTATCGTTCTTCAACTCCACCTTCTCCCCTCCGCCATCAGCATTCCATTCTCGACCTATAGAGGTAGCGCAGTGCGTAGCACACCGGACTCGCATTCGGGAAAACGACAGTCCTAAATTGCATCTGGCCATCCAGGTTTCAGTTTTCCGTGATTTCCTTGGAAAGGGCAAGGCCGATTTCCTCCTCCATCCATCCATAATCGGAGCTTGTGTCCATCTCTAATGACCTCGTTGTCGACGGGACGTTAAACACTAATTTGATCCTCCTATTCCATTCCCAACGTGCTGTGGATGGCCGACTTGCGTGGCAAGAACGAATATAATATTATCAGACACAAAAAAGCTGGTTATGTTTCTATTCCTAAAATTAACTCCAGTTCCTGTGTGTGTTTATTCATAATCAAATTACATATTTATGTCCACATCGTTATATACAATAATGTAGAAGTTCTCCACAATTTTGGCGCAATGTCGCACAGTGGTTGGTACACTGGACTCGTGTCCTGAAAAACTGAGATAGATATTATGCCCGTATGTGTAGTCAGTAATTTATCTAAATAACGTTAGACGTATGCTGAGATTGTAAAGTAGCACCAAATCTGATGACAGTCCTAGTTTGGCGTGCGCTGTGTGCTCATGAACATGTTGCCATTTTTAGGTTATCAAGCTATTTTGCACTTGAATCAGTATCACCAACAGTGTGTAGCGTATGGTATATCCTTTACATTTCTCTACGTTTGCATGTACACATGTCTACGCCACTCCTGTTACGTGAGTATTGTCAGTATCCCTGTCGAAAGTGGACTGATATTAAAGAAACGTCGGATCAGATCGTCTGAAGTTAAATATTTTTGGTACATAAATGTAAAATTACTGTGCCCAGTGCCTACGAGAGAGGCATCTCAAATAAAACTTGTTGAATTTGTTCCTAATTGTTAGAGTTCATAGAGTACAATGCCTCAGTTACTGAGGTGTTTTAGACACAATCGGGTAAATAACAAATCCTGAAACGTGATTATTGCTTCTAAGCCAACGAATTCTGTTTATCAAGCGTAGAATACGAAGTTGTCTTATACGTATGCGGTGTACCGGGTGATCAAAATGTCAGTATAAATTTGAAAACTGAATAAATCACGGAATAATGTAGATAAAGAGGTACAAATTGACACACATGCTTAGAATGACATGGGGTTTTATTAGAAAAAAAAGTTCAAAAAATGTCCGACAGATGGCGTTGACAGACCCTCGGAGCGTGAAATGAGCTTCGTCGGTCCACAACATGTTACTCAACCAATCGTCATCTTCCGCCATCTTTTGAAACGCCCACACCGCAAACGCCCTCCGCTTCACTAAATCGCCAGGTAACAGCTCATGATGCCGATGGATTTTGTACGGATAGCATCGGAGGGTACGCCTCAGTGCCAACCAAACAGTAGTGTATGGAATGCCGGTGCGACGTGCGACTGGACGAGCCCTGACTTCCCCGTGCATAGACGAACCCGCTATAGTCTCCATTTTTTCCTGAACTGTCTCAGCAGCATTACGCCTTGTGCTAGGTCGGCCACTACGGGGTCTATCGTCTAAACAACCCGTGGCTTCCAACTTTGAAATCATTCTCGCCACAGCTTCATTTGTCAACGGACCTTTACCCGTTCGAATCCCCTTCCTATGGCGATATGATCGTGATGCTGAGCTAGCACATTCCCCATTCTGATTATACAGCTTCACTAAAGGCGCCTTTTCAGGTAACGTCAACAAGCAACATGCTGCGACTGCTGGCGCATCTGATTCTCTCTGTCATTACAGCTCCTTTTATACATGATTGTCATGCGCAATCACTGACGTTTTGCTGTCCAACGCCATCTGTCGGACATTTTGTGAACTTTGTTTTTTTTTGTTCTAATAAAACCCCATGTCATTCCAAGCATGTGTGTGAATTTTTACCTCTCTATCTACATTATTCCGTGGTTTATTAAGTTTTCAAATTTATACTGATTTTTTGATCACCCGGTACATTACCTGATCAGAGCTATCCGGACAGTCGTATGCAATGCGAAATTAACCACCAGATGTCACAAGAAGCGGTATTGTCAGTATAAAAGGAATTGGGGAGTACTGCATTCTCGGCAGAGTGGCAGTAAGAGCAGAATAGGTCGGCGAGAAGTACCTGTGACTTCGGACGTGGACAAGTCACTGGATGTTCGTTGAATAACAGATCCATTAGGAACATTTTAACTCGTCTAAATCTACCCAAGTCGATTGCTGGTGGTCTGACTGTGAGGTGGAAACGCGAAGGAACGGCCGTAGCTAAACTACGACCAGGCAGACCTAGTGTACGGTTGCGAAGTGAGTGTATGAAATCAGCGGAAGTAAACACTCGAGACTTCCACAGTGTTACCAGCAGCACAGCTAGCATAGTGACTGCGCGTAGGGAGTTAAAAAGAAGGGATGCAATGGTCGAGCAGCTGCTCATAGGCCACACATTTCTTTTGTCAGTGCTAAGTGACGCGTAAGATGGTGTAAAGAGCGACGTCACTGGAACAGGACTGATGAATCACGCTATACTCCGTGGCAAATCGGTGGAAGTTTGTATGGTTATCGTCGTTGAGATATGGTCCCCTTCAGGCGCCTAAGGAAAAGCTGAATGCGCAAAGATATAATTATATGTTACAGTGTCATGTATAGTGAAGGAAATGTTTGGACACGATGATAGTTTGTAGTAGCATCACAATACATCCTATCATAAAGCAACGGACTACCAAAGTCCCGTGATCACAATGGAACCGTGTTGGAATGACTCAGAATGTCGTCTTTGTCCAAAATTACGAGGCCTGGAAAAACTACCTCATGTGATTTCGGCTGTTGAGGAAGAATAGACTGCCATTCCTCCACATACATCTAGATACCTCATCGAGAATGTCCCCAGAAGAGTTCAAGTCGCCATACAGTAGAAAAGGGGACACACTTCATGTTGAAGTTCAGTAAGTATCGGGATATGTTTCGTAAAATATTGTTGTTGAAGGAAAGGAAGAAAGAGGAGGATCAAGTCCCGTGAAGACGAAGTTATTACAAAGGGAAGACAAATTAGAATAGGTAAGTCAGGAGATCCATCGTGTCAATTTAAGCTGAACTCATCATTAATGCATCTAATGGAAACCATGAAAACCTAAATCTAAATAGCCGGAGGGTATTTAACCACGCTCCACAGAAATACGACTCCATTACGTTAGCCACTGTGCTCCATGTCTGTTGGATGGTGTTGCAGCGCGGCACATGAGGATACATGCACTTATACCAGTTATTGACAAAGCAATTACCCTTACAGGTTTTCCACTGCTATTCTCTGAACACACCTATGTAAAGGCGACCTATGGCCACCCCAACCTCCGATCCCACCAGAAGCAGTTTATTTACTGCCCTCTTTCAGAAAGCTTTTTTAAAATTTATGTTGCTGTAAATACGTTGTCTGTAACAAATTATTCATTAAGCAGATTTCTGAATAATCGACACTACGTAATTAGTTATCCGTAGATTGTATTCAGTGAACTTACGGATACACAACATATTTAAGAAACGAGTAAATAAAGGAGTAATTTGAAACAATAACGCTTATTAATGTTCCAAAAGATTACAGGCATTTTTTCATAAATAATACTATCAGCTTTAAGAACGGCATACACATCACAGCAGCACAGTTTGCTGTTTCTAACGGTGCTAAGATGATTTGTACCTACAACTCTAGTCAGAAATTGAGGGCAGGACTGATGGGTGTGGGAGGGGAGACGGGGGCGGGTGAAAGTCGATGGAGGGGCTTTGATGATAACAGGCAGGAGAGGGACAAAATGCACTTCAGCCAAGCGCTCTCCAGAATCGTACAACATGCTCTCCACTGGATGAGGGTCTGAGAACATTGCTCGTCACATCACTACTCTTTCATTAATAGAATTACTTATTTTGTAAGCCAATTATTTTTACCGTAATTTATGTAGAACACAGACACATGTAAGCACGCTTTATTAAAACTGACATTTATATAAACTTTTGTCTCAAGGTCCACACTAGTGCATTTATTTGCTAAGTACGTCATAGTCTCTCAATAACACATTACGTATGTGCCGTTAATGCGTGTGAACTAACAAGTGAATAAATCGTGTTGTGATGTTTCAGCGGTTTACAAGAAATACACTGCCTATCCAAAAATTTCAGAGACTGAATTTATACCTTGTGTATAAGCGACATCAGCACATTAACGACGGTGGCAGCTTGAAATAACAACTATAAATAGATGCACATTCGACCAATAGGCAGGAGTAGACTGTTAAGTAAAGGAAGTGCGACGGTAGTGTGTGAATGATGATGTATCACAAACGCCAAGAAAGCAACATCTCTGAATCAAGTTTTCAAGACTTTCTCCAGAATATATTGAAGAAGATAAAAGCGTGTGCAAAGTTTGTCCAAAGCTCCTGGACTGCCGAACAAAAACAACTACGCGTGAACGGCTGCCGCGACTTGCACGAAACTAGGGCAGTTCTTTTCTAGATAAAGTCGTCGCAGGTGACGAAACTTGGTGTTATCAGTACGAATTTCACATGAAGGATTAACGCTTTGACATCATGAACCACATTCAAGTCAATGTGAATGGATTGTTGAACAGCATCCCAAAGAATGACTTTTATGACAGTTTAACATGACTGTATGAACGTCATGTGCGTTAAACTGTAGTATGCCTATGCAGAACATCTGAAGCATTAAAATGAATAAGTTAATACTCCCCTAGTTTTTATCAATCCAGTTTCTAAACTTTTGGACAGACGTGGAACATACAGATCATATGAACAGCCACCCCGTCTCCGCATGCGTAATACTAAGTATCCGTGATGCAATCAGGGTAGTGATAATAAATTACACACAGAAATCTTCCTCGTCAACAGTCTGTCTATAAGTGGAAACTGTATCACAATTCCTACAGTAATTCCTAATAACAGCCTTAAGATACAGACAGGAAAACGGAGTGGCGGACTTTTATTTACCTGGTGATCAAAAAATCACTATAAATTTCAAAACTTAATAAACCACGCAATAACGTAGATAGAAATTTAAAAATTGACACACGTGCTTGAAATGACATGGGGTTTTATAGAAAAAAAAGTTATCGGGCCTTTTTTCTTCGAGGAAATGCGTGATTCGGCTTTTGTAACTGCTACCTTGACGGGTGAGAGGTACGCCGATATTTTACAGAATCGCATCATCCCCAGCCTGGCTAGTAAACTCCTGCTGGAACGTACGATGTTTATGCAGGATGGCGCTCCACCCCATATTGCTAGACGCGTGAAAGATCTCTTGCGAGCGTCGTTTGGTGATGATCGTGTGCTCAGCCGCCACTTTCGTCATGCTTGGATGCCGTGCGATTATTGGCTTTGGGATAACCTGAAGTCGCAAGAGTATCGTGATCGACCAACATCTCTAGGGATGCTGAAAGACAACATCCGACGCCAATGCCTCACCATAACCCCAGACATGCTTAACAGTGCTGTTCACAACATTATTCCTCGACTACAACTATTGTTGAGGAATGATGGTGGACATATTGAGAATTTCCTGTAAAGAACATCATCTTTGCTTTGTCTTACTTTGTTATGCTAATTATTGCTATGCTGGTCAGATGAAGCGCCATCTATCGGACATTTTTTGAACTTTTGTATTTTTTTGGTTCTAATAAAACCCCATGTCATTCCAAGCATGTGTGTCAATTTGTACCTCTTTATCTACATTCTTCCGAGATTTATACAGTTTTCAAATTTATACTGACTTTTTGATCACCCGGTATAATATATAGGGATAGATGTTACAGATCGGTGACTGAGCTCTGATGAGAGCAAGAAATACATTGAAAATATATTTATATCAATACTCTTCAAAGACTATTAACTCAACTACACTCCTGGAAATGGAAAAAAGAACACATTGACACCGGTGTGTCAGACCCACCATACTTGCTCCGAACACTGCGAGAGGGCTGTACAAGCAATGATCACACGCACGGCACAGCGGACACACCAGGAACCGCGGTGTTGGCCGTCGAATGGCGCTAGCTGCGCAGCATTTGTGCACCGCCGCCGTCAGTGTCAGCCAGTTTGCCGTGGGATACGGAGCTCCATCGCAGTCTTTAACACTGGTAGCATGCCGCGACAGCGTGGATGTGAACCGTATGAGTTGTTGACGGACTTTGAGCGAGGGCGTATAGTGGGCATGCGAGAGGCCGGGTGGACGTACGGCCGAATTGCTCAACACGTGGGGCGTGAGGTCTCCACAGTACATCGATGTTGTCGCCAGTGGTCAGCGGAAGGTGCACGTGCCCGTCGACCTGGGACCGGACCGCAGCGACGCACGGATGCACGCCAAGACCGTAGGATCCTACGCAGTGCCGTAGGGGACCGCACCGCCACTTCCCACCAAATTAGCGACACTGTTGCTCCTGGGGTATCGGCGAGGACCATTCGCAACCGTCTCCATGAAGCTGGGCTACGGTCCCGCACACCGTTAGGCCGTCTTCCGCTCACGCCCCAACATCGTGCAGCCCGCCTCCAGTGGTGTCGCGACAGGCGTGAATGGAGGGACGAATGGAGACGTGTCGTCTTCAGCGATGAGAGTCGCTTCTGCCTTGGTGCCAATGATGGTCGTATGCGTGTTTGGCACCGTGCAGGTGAGCGCCACAATCAGGACTGCATACGACCGAGGCACACAGGGCCAACACCCGGCATCATGGTGTGGGGAGCGATCTCCTACACTGGCCGCACACCTCTGGTGATCGTCGAGGGGACACTGAATAGTGCACGCTACATCCAAACCGTCATCGAACCCATCGTCCTACCATTCCTAGACCGGCAAGGGAACTTGCTGTTCCAACAGGACAATGCACGTCCGCATGTATCCCGTGCCACCCAGCGTGCTCTAGAAGGTGTAAGTCAACTACCCTGGCCAGCAAGATCTCCGGATCTGTCCCCCATTGAGCATGTTTGGGACTGGATGAAGCGTCGTCTGACGCGGTCTGCACGTCCAGCATGAACGCTGGTCCAACTGAGGCGCCAGGTGGAAATGGCATGGCAAGCCGTTCCACAGGACTACATCCAGCATCTCTACGATCGTCTCCATGGGAGAATAGCAGCCTGCATTGCTGCGAAAGGTGGATATACACTGTACTAGTGCCGACATTGTGCATGCTCTGTTTCCTGTGTCTATGTGCCTGTGGTTCTGTCAGTGTGATCATGTGATGTATCTGACCCCAGGAATGTGTCAATAAAGTTTCCCCTTCCTGGGACAATGAATTCACGGTGTTCTTATTTCAATTTCCAGGAGTGTAGATTTCGGGAAAATCACAATAGAAGTCTGCCAGTACAAGGCTACGCTATCGCAGCAGTGTGTATCCGAATGAAAGGAAATAACACCTTAGTGTGCCGTCTACGATGAGATCTATAGACACAGCAGACAAGCTCGGGTAGTAGAACAGAGGAGGAAAATTGGCCGTGTCCTTTCAATGAAACCGTAATTGAATTTGGCATAAGCTATGTAGCTAAATTTTGACTAAATGAAATATGTATTCCTGGACGCGGTTTTCAGCTACCGATCTTCCCAATGCGGGTGCAGAGTCTTAACCTCTGAGTGCGCCTGAGGTAGGTCAGTAGAGTGAGGAATAATATGTGACCTCAGAAATATTGTACTTTGTATGGTTATGGTTTGAAGCCTTGGAAATATACAGATTCTGTCATTACTACGAGGGGCATCAATAAGTAATGCGACACATTCATTCTGATAGCATGTTAGTTTTATTCAGGATTCAAGTACAACATATTATTCCTCGCTATTTCGACTGGGCCACGCGGAATGGACGAACATCTTAGAGGCACCATGTCATGAATTGCGCAGCCCCTTCCGTCGGAGGTTCGACTCCTCCCTCGGGCATGGGTGTTAATTGTCCTTAGCGTAAATTAGTTTCAGTGAATTTAAGTAGTGTGTAAGTCTAGGGACCGATGACCCCAGCAGTTTGGTCCCTTAGGAATTCACACACATCTGAACATATTTATTTTGGCTGCAAATATATATTTTTCAACTTACTCTCCGTTCACTGCGACGGTCTTATCACACCTTACCGAAAGGGCCTGCACGGCCTCATAGTACCACTCCACTGGTCGACGTCGAACCCCACATTCTGCCGCATCGTCAACCCCTTCCCCCAGTCATTCTCGTACTGCTTCACGTTAAGCATATCCTTCGGAAGTCGGAAGGTACTTGACCCAGGTTGTAGGGTTGATGAGGAAGAACGGTCCAATGAAGTTTTATTTTCTCGACTTGGGTGCACATACTTGTGTGAGGCATTGTGTTGTTATAGAGAAGAAGATATTCGTTTGCATTTTTGTGGTGACAAGGATGTTGAAACCGTTTCTGCAATTTCTCACCTGCGTGTGGTAAGCCGGTACGCGGGAGATCGGACAGGCTTGCGAGACTTTGCTGTGATGACGACAGACGCCTTGCCCAACGACTCACCGTGCTTTTGTTCACTGCCAGGTGCCCGCAGACATTCGGCAAGTGCCAATGAATATCAACGATGTTATGGTTTTCCTACAAAGGAAACTCAATGACAGCTCTCTGCTTTGAACGCACTTGCGTTACAGACGCCGTTTTGAAGGTTACGTAGACCACCGTCATCAACCGGAATTTCATAAAAAGGCAGGGGATCGAACGGTAATATTCCATGATGTTTCACAACAAATTCCGTATTTTTTTCAATGGAAACTGGTCCAGAAAAAAGAGCTGCATTACTTATTGAACGTCCCTCTTAATAGCAGAAAGTTATTCGCGTGAAATACTAGCTAATAGAAGCAAAACCAATCCATTGTGGACGAGTTCACAAATGAGCTGTTTGTGAGATAACAACGAAGGTGTGGTTAGGAGCCGTCGCTCATTTTTGTGTGAAATAATTCCCTATTTTGTACAAATTTATTTGAAATTTACACTTTACGTTAAATTTCCGTATAATTGGAGTCAGATTCGCACCATGACATCCTTTATTACGAAATACAATACTAATTTAGCACGATACGTGTCACACTTTACTGCAGACTTTTATGTCTTAAAGATGTTCCACATATCACTCTCGCATTGAGACGAAATGCTGCTCTTGTCCCTGTAGTGAGTTACGAATTCTCTGAAATGCTGCTGTACTTAAACATTATCAACGAGAGTGCTGCACACTTGAGTCTGAGATGACTCATACAGAAAAATTAAGATGATTGGTGTCAGCCGATATTGGAGGCCATGATACAGATCCTTCTTGGCCTATTCATCTTGAATCACAATGGTGGGTTGGATGTCTTACATCAGCAGAAAAATGTGCCATTACTCCATCATGAATCTGACATACACTCCTGGAAATTGAAATAAGAACACCGTGAATTCATTGTCCCAGGAAGGGGAAACTTTATTGACACATTCCTGGGGTCAGATACATCACATGATCACACTGACAGAACCACAGGCACATAGACACAGGCAACAGAGCATGCACAATGTCGGCACTAGTGCAGTGTATATCCACCTTTGGCAGCAATGCAGGCTGCTATTCTCCCATGGAGACGATCGTAGAGATGCTCGATGTAGTCCTGTGGAACGGCTTGCCATGCCATTTCCACCTGGCGTCTCAGTTGGACCAGCGTTCGTGCTGGACGTGAAGACCGCGTGAGACGACGCTTCATCCAATCCCAAACATGCTCATTGGGGGACAGATCCGGAGATCTTGCTGGCCAGGGCAGATGACTTACACCTTCGAGAGCACGTTGGGTGGCACGGGATACATGCGGACGTGCATTGTCCTGTTGGAACAGCAAGTTCCCTTGCCGGTCTAGGAATGGTAGAACGATGGGTTCGATGACGGTTTGGATGTACCGTGCACTATTCAGTGTCGTCTCGGCGATCACCAGAGGTGTACGGCCAGTGTAGGAGATCGCTCCCCACACCATGATGCCGGGTGTTGGCCCTGTGTGCCTCGGTCGTATTCAGTCCTGATTGTGGCTCTCACCTGCACGGCGCCAAACACGCATACGACCATCATTGGCACTAAGGCAGAAGCGACTCTCATCGCTGAAGACGACACGTCTCCATTCGTCCCTCCATTCACGCCTGTCGTGACACCACTGGAGGCGGGCTGCACGATGTTGGGGCGTGAGCGGAAGACGGCCTAACGGTGTGCGGGACCGTAGCCCAGCTTCATGGAGACGGTTGCGAATGGTCCTCGCCGATACCCCAGGAGCAACAGTGTCCCTAATTTGCTGGGAAGTGGCGGTGCGGTCCCCTACGGCACTGTGTAGGATCCTACGGTCTTGGCGTGCATCCGTGCGTCGCTGCGGTCCGGTCCCAGGTCGACGGGCACGTGCACCTTCCGTCGACCACTGGCGACAACATCGATGTACTGTGGAGACCTCACGCCCCACGTGTTGAGCAATTCGGCGGTACGTCCACCCGGCCTCCCGCATGCCCACTATACGTCCTCGCTCTAAGTCCGTCAACTGCACATACGGTTTATGTCCACGCTGTCGCGGCATGCTACCAGTGTTAAAGACTGCGATGGAGCTCCGTATGCCACGGCAAACTGGCTGATACTGACGGCGGCGGTGCACAAATGCTGCGCAGCTAGCGCCATTCGACGGGCAACAGCGCGGTTCCTGGTGTGTCCGCTGTGCCGTGCGTGTGATCATTGCTTGTACAGCCCTCTCGCAGTGTCCGGAGCAAATATGGTGGGTCTGACACACCGGTGTCAATGTGTTCTTTTTTCCATTTCCAGGAGTGTATATCATACACATTGACAATGGGCCCAGTCTAGGAGACTTAATCGCAAATCTTACATTTCAAATAAGTTTTTACTAACTAGTACAATGTTTAATACTGATGACAGTAGCATGTCTTAGACACACATTCGTAATTACCTTCTTCCGCTGGTTTGAGACCCATGATTGTTTGAACGTTTTTCCTTTCACCTCTAGCAGGTTCGTTACTAATTATGATAAACGCTGCATACCACGTATGATTATGTGGAAGAAAATTTTCTGTAACAGATCAGTCTCAGAAACTTTTTTCCTGTTGACAGAAAACAATACCATGCATATGGGAACATGAATGTAATTGGTATTATGAACAATGGTAGCAAACAATGTTTACGTTTACACTTCTTCATATTTTTATCACTTCGTAGAGAACAGAGTCCCACTGAGCGAGACGGTGTGGTACGCGAGTGCGCTGAAAAGTAATGCCCCTTAATTTTTATGTTCAGATCTCAATACTTGTTAAGGTATTACATGGAATGCATGTTCTCCGTCGACTTTCCCGCTTCTCTGAGTCAAGTTGTAAACCTCTACCGCTAGAGGACTCCGAATTGTAGCGTGTAACGTGGTGGTGTGTAACGTAACTATGTCGGTGCGTACGAAACAGCTTGCTGCAATCGAGTTTTTTGACAGCAAAAAGTGCCTCCAGTTCGTCTACGTATGGAGCACTCTCTTCTTCAGCTTCACAATACCAGACCAACCACGAGCGCTCCCATTCCTGCAGCAAGTCAATACCTTGCGATCACTGTCATCAGTCATCCTCCATTTAGTCACAACTTGGCCCCATCTCATTTTTATCTGTTTCCAGAACTAAAAAAATTACTCTGAGCACTACGGGACTTAACAACTTAGGTCATCAGTCCCCTAGAACGTAGAACTACTTTAACCTAACTAACCTAAGGACATCACACACATCCATGCCAGGGGCAGGATTCGAACCTGCGACCGTAGCAGTCCCGCGGTTCCGGACTGAAGTGCCTAGAACCGCATGGCTACCTCGGCCGGCCCAGAACTAACAGAACATCTTTGAGGACTTCACTTTTATGGTGATGATGTGCTCAACAAAATCAAATATTCTACGGTGACGGTATCAACAAAAAATGGTTCAAATGGCTCTGAGCACTATGGGACTTAACGTCTGTGGTCATCAGTTCCCTAGAACTTAGAACTACTTAAACCTAACTACATCACACACATCCATGCCCGAGGCAGGATTCGAACCTGCGACCGTAGCAGTCGCGCGGTTCCGGACTGAGCGCCTAGAACCGAGAGACCACCACGGCCGGCTCTCGTTGAGAGACATTTGTTCGGCACCAGGATAACTATGCCAAGAAATAAATATGTAGACATGAAAAATATAGATGTAAAATGTTAATAATGTTTGTGTTATTTTAAAAGCATTAAGAGTTTTCACATAAAAAATTCGAAGGTACTAGTTTTCTGCACGCCCTCGTAGTTACAAGACCACGCTCGCATCCACCCAGGTTTACGTTTTTCTCTATCCTTCGAATCGGTTTATGTGAATGTTGAAAAAGAACGATTACCTTCCCCATCCTTGTTCTATCCAAGCTGATACCCAGTATCTAATGCCTTCTTCGTCGAAGGGGTTGTCTACGCTAATTTTCTTCGTGCCTTCATTGTTTATTTCTCAACTAATGAGATTCGTTTCAGAGTGATCAATTTACATCTGAAAAACTTTCAAAGGACAGTGATTCATAATTTTAATGTGTGTGCCCTAAACTCACAATTATGTTACAAAATTCTGTCATTTCACCAGTAACTGTTGCGAATTACTTATTACCTTTGAAGTGGCCGCCTCATATCCATCGATGGAAATATGCCAGAACTTACGAAGTAGAGCATCAATAGAGGCGTACGAAAACGTGCTATGTTAGTAGAGGAAAATTTAAGTTACACGCGATTAAGCAACACAAGCTGGAAGTTAAATATTTAACTTCATTCAACAACTACACAAAATATCACGACCAATTTGTGGCTACTCCAAGGAAATAAGTAGTTCAAACTATCACGGCTGTGAGATGCCCAGTCAACAGAAACGAATTCTAAAATTTTAAACAAATTCCAAAAGAACTTATGTCATAAGGAACACGAAATGAATGCGGCATCTATCGGATACAATACTATAAATGCGAAAGCAGCTGAAAAGTCTCGTGAGGGCAATAAAACCCTCGCATTTGAAACTATGGAAATGCAGCAGATCCAGTAGTATTTTTTGAAAATGTAGCACTTGTGTTTGAGAATTTACGAGGGAAACAGCGCAGCAGCCTTATAGATTATTCAGTCGATCAGAATGGCTGAAGTGGTGAACGTGCTCCGTGACGGTGGTGAGAGATTTCAGAGCGGCGCTTGCGACGCACGGCAAGCCGGCGCTCTTTCAAGGCGAGCTGCAGCGCGAGGCTGAAAGCAACGTTATGCCGCGCTGATGGTCTTATTCACGCTCGCCATTGTTACTGCCTAACACGTCCTTTCTGCAGCGAAAGTGTGGTGGGCTTTGAGAGAAGCTCCGCAGCTTCCGTTCCCCGGCTGGCCCGCGCTGTTTCTTGTAAACACCGACCGCCCGGGAAACACGTTAGGTCCCGGCACTTATTATTTCAGACAGCCGTATCAGCATAAACAACTTCGGTAAATATTTACTGCTACTTCGTGCTGTGTGTTTCAGCAGTTGACGCCTTCTAGGCATGGAACAGCGTCGACGCTGCAACCGTATTATATATGTAGAGAGACAATGTTGTAACATCTCACTTGCTGGCCGCCCATGATGTTAACCGGGTTCCTATTGTAGTCAATTCGGCAGATTCCGCTAACAGTTGGAAGGAGGCTTTAGTCCGTGAGAAACAATGGGCTGATCTTTCAACATCTACGTAAATACTCTCGAAAGAACCATATGGCGTATGGTGGAAGGTACCTTGTACCACTACAAGGCACTGCCTTTTCTGCTCCACTCGCAAATGGAGCGACGCCGAAACGGTTGTCTATAAAACTCCCTACGAACCCTAATATCTCTTGTCTTGTCTGCGTGGTACGTACGTGAAATTTACGTTGGAGGCAGCAGAATGGGCAAGCAGTCATTCGAAAATGCTTATTTTCTAATGTTTACAGTAGTGTTCCGTGAAAATAAAGTCGTCTTTGCACAAGGCATTCCTGGTGTGCCTTCGAATTTCGATAATGCTCGTGTGTTGCTCAGACGTATCGCTAACAAATATAACTGTACGCTCCCGAACTGCTTCGATGTCTTTCTTTACTCCGACCTGGTGGAGGTCCGAAACATTTGAGTGTTATTCATGAATGCGTAGGACCAGAGGTCCATACGTGGTCCCCATTACAGATAATCTACATTTTCCTAAATTCTTCCAGTTAACTGAAGTCGACTAGTCTTATTCCCTACTAGCGAGTTGACGTGTTCGTTCCATTTCATATACCTTTGCTACTCTATGCCTGATATTTAATCGACGTGACTGTGACAAGTAGCACGTTACTACCACTGCATCCTACAATAATAAGATTTTCTCATTACTCATCTGCATTAGTTTTAGAGCTACATTTAGAGCAAGCTACCATTCATCACACCCACTAGAAATTCACGAAATGTATTCGCAGATGCGAATATGAGAACCCATCTACTGCATAATGGAATGACTACAATGAAAATTTGCGCCATCTACAACCTGTACACGTACATCCATTAAGTATATTCCCGCACAGGGGAAACAGTTTACTTGGAAGTTTGCTTCCCCGGTGTCGGCGAGTAAATACGATATTGCAGTGTCTGCTCGGGAACAACGAATCGTAATTAGGAATAATACAGGTTCTGCAATACCGTAACTATAAATTCTGTTTAAGGCAGCCTGTATCATCCTGCAGCCACCCAACATCGATACTTCCCAGTACAGCCGGCCGGTGTGGCCCAGCGGTTCTAGGCGCTTCAGTCTGGAACCGCGTGACCGCTACGATCGCAGGTTCGAATCCTGCCTCGGGCATGGATGTGTATGATGTCCTTAGGTTAGTTAGGTTTAAGTAGTTCTAAGTTCTAGGGGACTGATGACCTCAGATGTTAAGTCCAATAGTGCTCAGAGCCATTTGAACCATTTGAACCACTTCCCAGTACACCACAGCGACTCCAGCAAAAAGCCGCATACTGCTAGTGACACTGTTCGTCAGGTCTCTTATATGTACGAGGAACGGTGCTGTAACAATTCGCTGGGGCGCTCCTGACATTACCCTTGTCTCTGATGTACACTCGCCGTCGAGAACAACGTATTGGATTCTGTTACCTAAGAAGTCTTCGAACCACTCACTTATCTGGAAACCCAAACCGTATGCTTTGGGGCGCCGTGTCACACGATTTCCGGAAATCTAGTATTATGGATGCTACCTGTTTCCCTACATCTATAGTTCGCAGAAAATCAAGTGAGAAATGTCAAGCTGAATTTCTCACGAGTGGTGCTTTCTAAATCCGTGTTGATTTGTAGACAAAAGCTTTTCTGCCTCAAGGAACTGTATTTATTTGAATTTAGAATATGCTTATGAATTCTGCAGCAAACCAATGATTGTTTTATTAGTCTGTAATTTTGAAGGTCTCTTCTTGTACCCCTTCTGTATAAAAGTTTTCAACTTTCACTTGTTTCATGGATGTCTATTACTATGCTCTTCAAACGGTAGCCTTGGAGTCGGTCAAACGATAGTATGTTCAAAAAATGGTTCAAATGGCTCTGAGCACTATGCGACTTAACTTCTGAGGTCATCAGTCCCCTAGAACTTAGAACTACTTAAACCTAACTAACCTAAGGACATCACACACACATCCATGCCCGAGGCAGGATTCGAACCTCCGACCGTATCGAAACGATAGTATGTCTGTGAGATCCTCCTGCTCGAATGATTTCTTAAAGGCCAAATTTAAAACTGCAGCTTTCTTTTTAAATAGCTTCTATTTCCACATTAGACCGGTCGATGAGAAGTCTTCGACCCGGATAGTGATTATACATAGGAGCGGTATTTTCTTGGCTTCTCGGCAAGATCATTTGCTAAGGTATGACGGTCGATGTTGTTGAATGCTTCGCTCGTCGATCTTTTTGTAGACGCACGAGTTTCTACAAACTTTTCGTGTTTGACATTTCCGCATTCTTTTCTCTAAAGCCCCTAAGTGGAATGTGTTCTGGGCCGATTAGGCTGAATTTAAAGGCTCTCAATTTCTCCAGACACGTCTTCGGCCTTGAATTACATTAACATGAATGGAATATTCTTCAGCAATGACTATCGCTTCTAACTGAGCTGCGACAACCAGCGAAGACGTGTGTGGAGACGTCCCGGACAGCGGTGGGATACCAACCTGAATGTCGCCCGCCATGCGCCCCGACAACAAGGAGTAATGCACTCGGGTGCCATTTTGTTTCATAACAGGACCCCTTTGGTTGTCATCCCGGGCACGCTACAGCACAGCTCCAGGCCGACGATATTCTACGCCCCGTTTTGTTGCCCTTTATGGCAAGCTATCCTGGGCTTACATTTCAGAAAGATAATGCCCGCCCGCACGCGGCGAGAGTTTCAACTGCTTGTGTCCGTGCCTGCCAAATCCGTGCCTTGGCCACCAAGTTCGCCGGATCTCCCCCAGACTGAGTACGGTTTGTGCATTAAGGGTAGGGCTCTCCTACCAGCTCGGGATTTTGACGGTCTAACCCGCCAACTGGACAGGATTTGTCACGATATCCCTCAGGAGGACATCCAAAACTCTCTTAATCATGCCAAGCCGCTTAACCGCTTGCATAGTTTCAGAGGTGGATCATCGCGTTATTGACTTGCTCAATTTGTATAGCTGTTTCTTGTGGGTAATTCATCCACTTTTTCTGAAATTGTAATCATTTGTTTGTCTGTAAGTGTAAATCACATTTTCCGATTTCCGACCTAATCGGATAGTTCTTTCGTGCTGCGTCTTCTTTCTTTTTTTGTCATAGAGAGTAAATTAAAACTTCATGTCTGATGCTAAAGTTTATCTCCATGAACAGCGAAACTGTGGTAAGAGATAATGGTTTTTTTCCTTTCATTATTTTCTGAGCACTGCTAACAAGGAAACTTCCGTAAAGGTTCTGAATTATGCATAAAAGGTTCTCGAATACTGGAAGAGCACGATCTGGGGATTTGTGGACGTTGTATTATGTTGCAGCAAGACATATACATAGCTTCTAAGTGTATTAGTTGTCTTACGGTGTTAATTTACTACCGAGAGTAGATTATAACAGTTTTTATATTTTTTAATCGGTCAATAATTACGCAGAATATTCAGAATCAAATTTTTGTTGCCCCTGGAAGCCGTTATATGGGCCACTTGCCACTGAAATAGTGAAACACCAACTGTGAACCATGAAGCGAAAAATGGTTCAAATGGCTCTGAGCACTATGGGACTTAAGATCTGAGGTCATCAGTCCCCTAGAATTTAGAACTACTTAAACCTAAATAACCTAAGGACATCACACACATCCATGCCCGAGGCACTGTTCGAACCTGCGACCGTAGCGTAGCACGGTTCCAGGCTGAAGCACCTAGAGCCACCCGGTCTCAGCGGCCGGCGAACCATGAAGCGGAGTAGACGTTTAGTAATATATTAGGCTGGTGCATAAGTTCGAAGCGTTTTTCTTTTTCATGTTGGTATTCCGGTTGCTATGCGTTTAATTATTGATTTTAATTTTTTTGTTTGTAGTTCACTGTTGCTATTTGAGATTACGTATTGTCATTTTGTTATTTTGAGAGAGTGAGTGGAGCTGTTATTACTAGAAAATGGAGAAATCGGCATATTTCCAACATATTCTTCTTTTTGAGTTCAGTAGAAGGGTGACAGTGGGGGAGACAACCATAAACATTGGCATCGTCTATGGGGTAATGGCAGTAGACAAAGCACGGCAAGAAACCGGTTTTGTAGATTTAAGGAACATGGTTTCGACATTAGTGATTCTCCACGATTAGGAAGATTGTTCAAAAGCATTGATCCGAAGTGATCCATGTCGGTGTATTCGAGAACTGATAAATGTGATGACTGTGATCGCTTCTCCATCGTGCGACATTTGCATGCTATGGGGAAGATTCAAAAATCGGGTGTAAGCCAAAATCACAAAAATGAGAGGGTGGCCATATGTGCTTCTATGCTTGCTAGTCATCAACTGGCTCGTAAGCAGCACCGACCATTCCTATCCTGTATCGTTGCTGATGACGACAAATTGTGTCTTTATGCTAGGATAAGGAAATGAACGGAATAGTTGAGGCCGAAAGATGCGCAATTCCCCGAACAAGGACGTTCAAGCACCCACAAGGGATAATGTTCTGCATCTTGTGAAACAGCGAATGTGTGGTACACTGCGAATTGCTTCCCGGAGTGTAACTATCGCTGCTGGCATTTATTGTTAACAAATTACTGGTCTTACCGACGAAATCCAAGAGCAACGACCAGGACGACTGCGTGAAGTGATTCTGCTCCATGATCATGTGCTCTCGCAGTCTACTGGACTGAGAAAAAACATGATACGATAGTTGGGTTGGGAAGCCATTCCGCACCCAACTTATTCACCTCATATTGCACCGTCAGTTTTTCCCCTTTTCTGCTGTCTATCGAACAACCTTTAAGGAACTTCCTTTCAAGATTAAAATGAACTCCGAGCACCGTTCAACGAGTTCTTCGCCTCAAAATCACGTGGTTTCTGCAGTAGCGGAATCGGAAAGTGACCCTAGCGTTGGCAGACCGTTGTAAACAGTGAAGGAGAATATATTATTGATGACTAAAATCTCTGTTATGTGTACCTGTTGTGTTTATTAAACTCACAGAAAAGCTCTACGAACTTATAAACCAACCCAATATATAACATTATTTGTTTATGGTTCATATATATATATATATATATATATATATATATATATATATATATATATATATATATAATTTTCGCATATTGGTTCTGTATTTTCTGTAGATATAAAGTAAAGTATGCTATACTAGAGTTGGAAGTTCTTTGCATTGTATGTGAGTAATGCATGTAAGATACTATGTAAATTGTTTATAATGTTAAATAATTTTCTGGTGACATTTTGTATTTAAAATATTTGTACTTATAAATTATTCATGTAGGTGTACATTTGACAACTGTAAGTAATGGTCACGCTTAGGAGAAAAGTAAGAAATAAGTATCATGCAGAAGCCAGTGTGCTTTATGTAAAACGAAAGTGACTCTGGGATGTGGAAAAGGTGACAAGGGCAAATTGGCGCGCTACGTAGAGCAGGCGCGGGAACCAAGTCACACAGTCTGTAGGCAGCAGTGATTGAGGCAACAGTCTTGTGGAGCAGGAGAAGCTTTGCCTGCAAATTTGCACAAAAATGCCTCAGATGAAGACTGCAAACGGCTTACAGCATATCTGCGAGTTTTTGGGCTATTGTATGTAAAATTGAACGACGGCAAAAGGATAATTTGAGCCCATACAGCAAGATACTTGCAAGCCGTACTGTGAGTGGTGTAGCCGTCACAATTGTTCGCCACACCCAAGCCTACAGCCACCAGATAACGATTTCTTTTTTGTATTTTTACTTTTGTAAAACGTGAACCATTCATTTACAATGTGTTTTAGTAATCATTCTTGAACTTTAAAGAAACTGGTTCACCCTGTTATTTCATCCCAGTCATACACCTATACAGGGTTCCTTCATGGTGTTTGATTAATTCGAGTTGGTTGGTTGGTTGGTTTGTGGGGGTTAAAGGGACCAGACTACTTAGGTCATCGGCCGTATCCTGTTTTACAGACTTATGAAGTGCCAAGTTAATATAAAGAGGCACCATTTACATTGTTTTTGCGTAAATAGTGAAAAGTTTTCTTAACTTTTGAAAAGTGTTATAGTAAAAGTAGGCTTACGTAAAATTCAATCAGAGCGAAGCCAAGATATTAGAATCTCTTAAATGACTGTACAGTATTAGTTCAAACAGTAATAGCTTTTGAAAGTAAATTCCAGTAAGAAAGAGGTTTTCTTGAAGTGAAATATTTAATAGAAACCGGTGCGCTTTAGTATCTAAGTATTTTAGTATTTAAGTTTGTTGATTATGAGAAGTGCTTTCCTAAAAATCCACCTTGGCCAAACCTTTTTTAACTTCCTTGAAGCTATCTACTGGGCTTTTTCTCCTTTAAAAACGGAATGTATAAGGGTGTAGTCCAACATTGTTTAAGTTGAATAATATTTATCTAAAGAATCAAATCAAACAGTAACCAGAAAGTAGTCAAAATGCATACTTCTGCTTTTCCAATACTTTACTTTTTCATTGCATGGACAGATTGGTGACCATTAGTACATGTTTTGAACCACTAAATGAACTTGGAACTGAGTTGTCCTAGCTTCAGTATAATATTATTGATACTGCGTCTCTATCTAGCCGCTGGGTAAGATCTTATGAAGAGAAGTGAATAGTCTGATTTACTTATCCATTAGACACAACACACTGTCAAATCCTGTAAAAAGGGTAGCTATATTGATTAGCTTTTCCTATAAACAGGACTATCCTCCCATAGTGTATTTTATTTGAAAATTAAACTAAATTTTAAGGAGACGGTTATACATTGCAACATGGAGACAGGATTTCTGTTATTTAGCTAAAATCATACTAAATTACAACAGTAGTGGTGAGGTTATACTTGGATTTTCCCGTGACAGGACTATTTGTTCTGTTGGGGTATAGTACAAATAGATGGTTCAAATGGCTCTGAGTACTATGGGACTCAACATATATGGCCATCAGTCCCCTAGAACTTAGAACTACTTAAACCTAACTAACCTAAGGACATCACACACATCCATGCCCGAGGCAGGATTCGAACCTGCGACCGTAGGGGTCACGCGGTTCCAGACTGAAGTGCCTAGAACCGCACGGCCACACCTGCCGACCGAATAGATGTGGCTGTGGAGGTTTTTTAAATTTTTTACTCTGAAGTGTTGCGAAGTTTAACGTGTTTCGCAGATCAAAGTGAGACTCTCAACCTTTACTTGTACTGATTCTACAGGTTAGCGTAATTTGTGTGTACCGTCGCACATCGCCTTGGATACGTGGATTCTGAATGCGGTCGAAAGTGGAACATGGTGCGAGCTTATGGAAGATTCGGGGAACTGTCGAAAGAAACGTTTCGTTGTACTGAAAGGCTAAATAAAATATGTGACTGGTTTTGGGGGGCGGTTACACAGCCGTCGCATCGAACGATTGTTGATCCGATAACCCCACGAAACTGATAAAATTGCAAGCAGTGTATGTATGGCGGAAGATAATCGTCTTCCACATACTGTACTTATGATTTACTTAGTAAGTTGTTTAATCCACATGTTAATACGAACTGGTCCTGCAACGACCAACTGAGAGGCTTTCCTTGTTATCAAGAGTTCAGCGCTCAATGTAAGTTCTGATTTTAAAAAAATAATTTAACGATTGGAGTATTCCGGGTGTTTCATGAAATAATCGCAGTTCGTTAAACGCACTGCACTGCAGAAAAATATTACTGCACTGTGAACCAATGCAAGGATTTACCGGATCGTGAGCAGAACATTGCAGTTCAGCGCTATAGTCTCCTAAACCTACCGGCAGAAAGTTTTCTAGATACCTGTGGCAAACTCTTTTAGGATCGACTGATGCCTCGTAAATACAAAACGTTCCCCTGTTTATCACGTCAAGCACACGCTATAAAATGCGTCGACCAGAGTCTCCACATCCCTTATGTGTCTCATCAATCTGTAGTCGACAAAAAGACGAAAATGTATTTATTGTGTTTACTACTACTCAAAGTATACCTCAAAATGCATCACATGAGACGCACTTACACGCTTATTGTCTGGTGTATTTCACTGAGATTACCTGGCAAATCGTGCATTCAATCTCTCGTTCGACGTGAGCTAACCTTTTACTGAATAAAAACGATATGAAAACTAATTGCTGCTACGAGTGCTATGCATCAGTCTGGATAAGATTTTCACCAGAATTTATGTTATCTCCTTGATTTTCAACTGGGGCACTCTGTTTTGCAGTTTCTATTAATGTGATTAATTAGTTAGAATTAGTTACTTTTAAATAACTGTTAAACCTTATAATAATTAGATATGTACAGATTTCTATGCTAATTTCTTATCATATACTGCCATTACATTTTACTTTTCTTGGAATTATACCTATCTGAATTAATTTTTAGACTATCGAAATCAACATTCAAAAATTCAATGGCTCTAAACACTATGGGACTTAACATCTGAGGTTATCAGTCCCCTAGAACTTAGAACTAGTTATACATAACTAACCTAAGGACATCACACACATCCATGCCCGAGGCAGGATTCGAGACTGCGACCGTAGTATGCGCGCAGTTCCGGACTGCAGCGCCTAGAACCCCTCGGTCCCAAAGGGCCGGCTAAATGAACATTCCGGATATTTATTCAATTTATATTTAATTAATAAAGATTTTTTCCTGTCCTTCAGTAGCACTTGTCAAGAAATTTCTTCTAGTCACCGAGGGAAGGTTATTAAATTTTGTAAGAACGAGAGTAGGACTACATCTTTCATCTTATAAGATTTATATGCCATTTCAGTTGTTCTATTGCCTATTTAAGAACTACATTCCTTATGGTTTTATTCTTGCGGCTGCCGTAAATGGATCTTGGTTCCTGAGAATTTAACAATCTGCAGAAAATGTAAGAGATAGATTCTGTGGTGATAGATTCGATGCGTTAAGGGCATGTTAAACTGGATGTTCTCTGAAAGCAGGAACATCATTGTCATCAGTATGGTTTCACAGTATCTGCCAGGACGTTTTCTCCATGTCCATACACCTGATTTGAGCAGGCAAATTTCAAACAAAGAGCTTATGACACAAGAAAGAAATTGTATGGGAAACAGCTACATTATTTTTTCGACCCTACGTGCCGAGAATGAATAATGCAGCAGATTTTAGGATCTATGTGAAGGGACACAAAAGAATGGGAAGTAGTATGACAAAGAGTATCAGAACAGATCCAGGGAGAGACAGCTGTTTAATATAGCCTGATTCTTTCACCAACGAATCGTTCCGTATAGACTGCGGAGATACATTTTCAGCGATTTGTGATGTTCTACACTTGCTCTGGACGATCTGTAAATCAGAATCAGGGTCAGCAGCACGTTCCTCTAAGAATTGCCTACTACTCGTGTCTACAGTCTGAGACGGCAACGTTCTTACAGTAAGCATCAACTCTGAACTTTGTTCAGTAGCAGTTTTTCCGCCATTCGTTCACTTTATGTAAACATCAATGGCAGCAACATTCATTCGCAATAAAAATTACAAGTTGGTAAGAGCTGTCTGGCTCCATTAACTGTTGAGATACGTGCTGTACGATCACCAAATGTGTAGGGGTGAGAACCATTGAATACAGCATGACGGCCTTCATTGCTACCACCGAAAAGCATGAGACCTGGCATAATGTTTAAGACTCCATACTGACCACAACTGTATGTTTATGGTCAACCATTGACTACACTGTCTAAATCTGCCAAAATTTGAAAGTTCCTGGAGGTACAGAATCATTCAGAAAATTATTAATAACTGCGGAGACACGTTCAAAACCTGTCATCGAATGCTTAAGGCACTGTACCTTAATTCTGCAGAAGTGAGTTTCAAATCCCTTTCTGGTCCGTTAAGGGGAGATTCTCATTCAAATGAGCAAAAATAGGCAATGTTTGGAAAATTTTTGAGACAATGAAACTAGATACAAAGGATTTGTTTGGAAATTATGATTGATCATATTTTGAACTTCATTTTTGGTTTCCAATACAAAAAAAAGCAAGAAAAAGATAATGGCGCCCCTAATTATGGTTTGATCAAGGGCCTGCGAGTTTGAAGTATGCACAGTGCGTGGAGTGTAACTCCTCACGAGTTATCTGAAATAAGAAATGGATAACATCAGACAATAATACATTAAATTTATGGAAGCTTATACCCATCCACAATGAAGTAAGGTTAAATTTAACGACATGGTGCTAACTAGAGCTTTGAATTCGATATCTGGGGGATTGTTTCACGTTTTACGGCTTCACAATTAGTTAATATTAATATATTTCGTACATTATAGCTATAAGCTAACAAGAAAAGTGTCTACTTTTCGGGGGTCAAGGGTAGAAGTTAACAGATTGAACCGTTTTTATTTTATGCTGCACCTAGTTTTGTAAAGTCGTTTCTCGAGAGAAACGTGTTTAAAGTTTAGGGAAAGCTCTTATATGTATTATTATCTCGATGTGCATAAACACTACACGTTACAATCCACATATCAAAAAAGTTTTGCTTCACCTCGGTTCCTACAGTTCCGGAACCTGAACAGAAAATTGGAATAGAGATCAACATAAACATCATTTCCGCTTTTTTGATTGCTCATGAAATCCACATATTGCATGTTCTACCGCCATACAGTGAGACCTTCAGAGGTGGTTGTCCAGATTGCTGTACACACCGGTAGCTCTAATACCCAGTAGCACAGCCTTTTGAATTGATGCATGCCTGTATTCGTCGTGGCATACTATCCACAAGTTCATCAAGACACTGTTGGTCCAGATTGTCCCACTCCTCAACGGCGATACGGCGTAGATCCCTCAGAGTGGTTGGTGGGTCACATCGTCCACAAACATCCCTTTTCAATATATCCCAGACATATTCGATAGGGTTTATGCCTGTAGAACATGCTGGCCACTATAGACGAGCGATGTCGTTATCCTGAAGGAAGTCATTCACCAGCACGATGTGCACGATGAGGGCGCGAATTATCGACCATGAAGACGAATGCTTCGCCAATATCAATATGCTGCCGATATGGTTGCACTGCATTCACGTATCGTACAGCCGTTACGGCGCCTTCCATGGCCACGAGCGGCTTATGACGGCCCCACACAATGCCACCCTAAAGCAGCAGTTAACATCCACCTTGTTGCACTCGCTGGACTGTGTGTCTAAGGCGCTCAGCCTGACCGGTTTGCCTCCAAACACGTCTCCGATGATTGTCTGGTTGAGTGAACATGCGACACTCATCGGTGAAGAGAACGTGATGCCAATCCTGAGCGATCCATTCGAGATGTTGTTGGGCCCATCTGTAGCGCGCTGCATGGTGTCGTGGTTGTAAAGATGGACCTCGCCATGGACGTCGGGAGTAAAGATGCGCATCATGCAACCTATTGCGCACAGTTTGAGTCGTAACCTGGTGTCCTGTGGCTGCACAAAAAGTATTATTCAACATGGTGGCGTTGCTGTCAGGGTTCCTCCTTGCCATAATACGTAGGTAGCTGTCATCCATAGCAGTAGTAGCCCTTGGACGGCCTGAGAGAGGCATGTCATCCACAGTTGCTGTCTGTCTGTATCTTCTCCATGTCAGAACAACATCGCTTTGGATCACTCCGAGACGCCTGGACACTTTCCTTGTTGAGAGCCCTTCCTGGCACGAAGTAACAATGCGGACGCGATCAAACCGCGGTATTGACCATCTGGGCATGGCTGAACTGCAGACAAAACGAGCCATGTACCCCCTTCCTGGTGGAATGATTGGAACTGATCGGCTGTCGGATCCCCTCCGTCTATTAGGAGGTGCTCATGCATGATTGTTTACATCTTTGGGAGGGTATAGTGACGTAACAGTCAAAGGGACTGTGTCTGTGATACAATCTCCACAGTTAACGTCTATCTTCAGGAGTTCTGGGAACCGGGGTTATGCAAAACTTTTTTTGATGTGTGCATGTTTTTGATGTAGCTGAACACCAATCTGAAGTTAGATTTTCAAAATTCAAAATGGACAAGCCAAAAATGGCGGACCAAAAATTACGTCTGACCAGTATCGACAAAAATGTGACAAAAAATGTTTTTCGCTACTTTCGTTTAGGCTGCAATTCCAGGAACGTATATCAACCGTTCCTCTAACTTGAATTGTTCCTGCAAAGCAGTTTCCTCTTTCTTCTTGGAGGGTAAAGCCGATCTGGATGAGCTACATATAGTTCATTCGGCAGCCTGCACACGTTGTTCGTCAGCTTTTTTGGCGAATGTGTTTGCATACGTGCTGCAGTATAAATCATTTGATGAACGTGCGTCCCGGCGCGACAAGTTTTCTACCTGAGCCGGGCGTCTCCGGCTGAGAGCGCCCACGGCGGTGGTGATACTCCTTCGAGCAATGGGCTGTAGATATTTCTGTAACGCACGGAGTAAAAAATCTTTTCGACCCAACATTCTAGACATAAATAACTTTCAAATAATTCAATAAAAAGGAATTTTCTATCATTTTGAATGAGATCCTGACCTTAAGAGCTCTCAGGTCTGGCCCAGAGTGGAAAGACTGAGCTGGTCAGTTACAGAGAAACAGGAAGTTGAAAGACAGACACCAATGTTCCCCGTATTATGCTGTTAGTTGAGCAAGTAGCAGTATACACAGGCCGGTCCGGATTAACGGCTAGGATAGGGTGCAGGTAAATCTGGATGTGGTTTTTAGGGGGTTTCCCAATACCCATTAAGTGAATATACGGCTAGAGCCTTAGTTCCAACCAAGATTCACGACTAGCAAAAAACATTAAGGAAAATAAAAGTTTCTCTCACTTCCTCATGAATTACACTACACGCAGACATTTACGGTACACATATTCCGTGCCGAGGTGGAAAACGGGTGGCGACATGAAGGTCATCCGGCTATCCCTTAAATTAACGATGCCAAATCCGTAAATAACGATATCCACCCAGTACCTATGCTGGACAAAGGCATAAGAATATGAAGAAAAGACGAAAGCAAGAAGCAGCAACTTACGTTGACAATGCCGAAAACACACCAATACACACTGTATAGACGAACGGGTAATCACCAGGAGAAAATATTTAATTGATATCGGTTGAGAAGCCTCTTAGGGAGTTTCAAATAGTAGAATGAACGTTACAGCTGATCATTTTGCCTTCTACTCACCTGCAGCAATGACATAAAACATAAATATAACAATGTATGATTAGTGACTACCATCCAGTTAGCGAATGAGCTAAGTGATGAAAGATGTCCTTAACATCAATGAAAAACATACTTGCAGCTACTGATTAAGCAGTCTAAAGCAACACTCTAAAGCAACGCCGTTTCATGCCACTTCGATTATACCATTCTTGTAGAGAATCTGTGTTGTTAGGGTACATCTTTGCTGCTTTCGACTACTGTGATATTGCCACCTTTACTGGCTTTCGTCTTTGTCGTCATACTGTGTTTTGTAGCGGTCGTCCACTGTCGTCTTCGAAAGCCGCGTCATCGTTCGAGCACCTGCAGTTGTCATGGTCTTCATTGTCATCTATCACCATTTCAACAGCCAATCAACTGCCTGCTTGTCTATTTCTCCTTTAATCATCCATGACAGAGTAATATCATCTTTAGCCCAACTACTCAATTCACTGTCAGTAACATCAGCAACAGGAATAACATGATATCAGAAGTACAGCTACATATCACTTCGTCACTCACAAACTACGCCTCTCCATGCAAAGACTCATATCTGACTCCTACCCAATTTCCTCCACGAAAGTCCCTGTATTACATTTGCTCCTCATGCGAACCTCACATCTTACCTCAAATAGGCCTGAAACAAGCGACTCTAACCTGCAGGTTGTTTTCCAGCCCTCACTACTGTAATCAGAGCAGATAAGCCTGAAATCTCATTGGCCAGGGTGCATACTGCTCTGTTACAATCCTGACATTGAACTTATACAAGTCCTGTAATATACTATGTCATCAGACCATCTTTATTCGTCTCAGTCTGCACAGAAACGTCATCCATCGCAGGTCACCTAATACTTCATGGAACCATGACAAATCACTGCTAACAAAACGTTGAACTTTCCGAGTCCCATCCCCAATCTCAAATTTGCCAAAAGCACCTCATATAAAATGACCACCTGACTACAAACTGCAAAAACTCTTCCACCTGCCCCGACTGCAAAACCAAATACTTTTTCAAGCAACTAGGAAACAACTCCCGTTCTACACATAACACTTGTAGCCTGGTCCACGCTACATATTTCCCAAACTGTAAAGCTAAATCCCAAAAACTAAACCAGAACTAATATTTTCTATAAAACTTCTTGACACCACTACTCATCCCAACAACTCTCTCCAAACCCTCCATACTGATACAGTCACCACAATATTGCCCTTAAAAATTTCCACCAATTCCAAAGTCGATACGCTATCAAATAATTCTCCCTTACCGCATGTTGTGTGGTTTATCTCAGCTCCCAAACTATTTGCCCTTCGTCTAATAGCAGTTTTTCCAGTCGCTTCGACACCTTAGTCTAAAGTCATTCCCAAATTCTCACCTCATCCAACCTTGTAAGTAGGCTGTTTAGGTCTTTTTATTGGTAACGCCACATAGCGCTCTGTTTGAAAAATCACTGGCTGTGCTGTGTGCAGTCAGTGGCTGGTTGGAATTGTTGTAATACTCACCATTGTAGTGTTGGGCAGCTGGATGTTAACAGCGCGTAGCGTTGCGCAGTTGGAGGTGAGCCGCCAGCAGTGGTGGACGTGGGGAGAGAGATGGCGGAGTTTTGAAATTTGTAAGACTGGATGTCAGTAGTTTGAATCTTTTATTTAATTGGCAGTAGTGGCGCTCGCTGTATTGGAGTAGTTCGAGTAACGAAGATTTTTGGTGAGGTAAGTGATTTGTGAAAGGTATAGGTTAATGTTAGTCAGGGCCATTCCTTCGTAGGGATTTTTAAAAGTCGGATTGTGTTGCGCTAAACAATATTGTGTGTCAGTTTAAGCACAGTCATGTATACTTGTTCTAAGGGGACGTTTCATATGTCGACCCTTAGCCGAGGATACTTCACTGCAATCTTCTGATTTTTTCTTGTAGTTTGTGTAATTAGTGTAGATATTGTTTATTGCTAGCGCGTAATTGTAGAGAGAATCCCCTTTGTAGTTGCAGTCTTTCGTTGTTGTACAGTAAAACAGTTGTGGCATGCATGTAGATTTGCACCAAGTATTTCGCGGCTGCGCTTGCAATTAACTAGATATTATTTTCAGTGCTATGTTAATGTGTTCTCTTATCTTTTCTCTTGAAATTGGGCTTTTATGTGTTATCGTGTGAAATATTGTGACAATAATGGCATGTGAAAAACGTAATACTCGGCTCCAAAGTAAACTGAGAAATGACAGTGAATACGAAAGGAGTGTGTTAGCACCACCATGTAATGAATTAACTAATGTTCAAAGTAGTAATTTGGTAATCGTGCATAGGGAAATGGAGCGAGCTGCAAATAATGGTATAGGCAGTGAAACAATTAGTGAACAGGGAAGCATTATCGATCGATCGGTCGGCAACAGCTCGCCTCAGGATTCCGAAATGACAGGACAAAATCTTGCAAATACTGTAGATTCAGGTTTTGCGTCCTCACCGTTTTCTCAAATAAATCAAGACACATTTTCTGCTTTTCAAAATGCGAATATTGCCGGTTCAAATGCACTGCCGAATAGCACTGAGGATCATGTTTCAGACACCAGTACACTGTTATTACAGTTAATGCAACAAATGGGACAAAGGCTACAAAAATTAGACATAACACTTGAACAAAATCAGAAACAAATGGGACAAAATCTTCAAAAGTTAGACACAATGGAACAAAAGCTTCAAAAGGTAGACTCAGTGGAACATACGCTTGAACAAACACCTCAAGATTTAACTACTGAGTTGCATAAAATCGAATCGAAATGTCAAAAAGTCTGTAAAGACGTAAAAACACAAATTTGAGGGCATTTCCAACCTATTTTTTCGCGGCATGAAAATACATTACAGAATCACGAATAAGCCATAAAAGAATTGTAAACTATTGTTCATGAAAATCATGAGACCTTGCGAGCTAAAATTGACTCAGTTGCATCTACAGATTCGGTTACCCAACTTGCAAAAACTCAGCAAAACTTAAAGGACACAGTAGACACGATTTCAACACAAATGGACACTCTGAAATTTGGTTCAGAAGAACACACTGAGGAAATAAGTACACTATCGGAGAAAGTAGCCGAACTTTCGGATCAGTTCATTAACTAATCTGTAAAGGTAAATGATGATCTGAATGACACAGACGAGTGCGAAAAGATTAGGAAATTCAAACAAAATCAGAATCAAATTAATACGCAACACCAAAGAGAAATCTGGGAAGTACAAGATCAGCTGACACAGGTAATACAAGACTTACGTATTTCAGAGGACACTCGCGCTCCAACACGGGAAGAGGGACTTAGAAATACGGAAAAGCCACAAAATAATAACACAGGGCATTTCGGAAATTATGAAAGAAATTGGCAAGGTGCACTGAATTTTGAGATGGAACCACCGACACGACGTAACAATAACCGATATGATACTCGACGACAATTATTTTGACTATAAGCTGTTCATTACTGCACGTAAATTCAAAACATTTAAGATTTCTGGCAACGACATTCATCCACAAGCGTGGCTTCATCAATTCTCTCATTGTTTTCCTCCCAACTGGTCATTAGAACACAGATTAGAATTTATGTGTGGCTACTTAGAGAATGAACCAGCTGTAAGAATGCGATCGGTCATTGACGATTGTCACAGTGAAGGAGAATTTTATCATGCCTTCCTCTCAGCATACTGGTCTCAAGCTACACAAGACCGAATAAAACATAGCATCATTATGATGAAACATTTCGAACAATCTGAATTTTCCAGTCCTGTGAAATATTTTGAAGAGATGTTACATAATAATCAGTATCTTTCAAACCCATACAGCACCTCAGAACTCATCCGCATTTGCTTAATCAAATTGCATGAACATTTACGACATTTTATATTGGCAGGACGTTGCAAAGACGACATTAAAGCTTTTCAGGGACTGTTACAAGAATTAGAAATTGACACTGACAATCGCGGAACGCGAAAACAGGAACACAACAATTACAGGTCACAGCCGTCGCAATTCCGCGATGAAAGAAATAATAACTGGACACGACAAGGCTATTCTCACAACACAACACAAATCGTGACCAAACCATACACCACCCGTATGACAACCGCGGTAGTGACTATCACAGAGACAATCAGAGAAACAGACGATATGGGAACCAAAATAATTATTATCAAGGGAGACAGAATAACTTTAGACGCAATGGTCCAGCGCGTAGTTACGATTCAGGGAGAAATTCTCCACCACGTGACCGACAAGAAAGAAACTATGGAATCTACCGACATGACGACAGACGATATGATCGTAACGACAGACCTGAATTGCATCGGAACTGGCGGGATTCAAACAGGGCGGGGCCCTCTGGACAAGGTGAATTTGTAGAAGTTAGGTCTCCTAATCCCAATAACGACGCGCGGCAGCAAAGAAGCAGACAGTGACTCGCACCGCAGGCAGCCACGTGCGCCGGCTGGCTCAGAGAAAAATAACGTAGATGCCAACCTTGAGAAAAATTTGAGCATTCTTTACCGATGTACCATATACCACATGATAATTACGTTCAAGCTGTGGCTCTGCATAGTAGGAAGAGTAAAGGCTTACACCATATTTCACATGTAAAACCGTTCATTGACAGATAATCTGTTTTTTAACCTAGTCTTTGCCATAAAATTTTTCACTTCACGTTACTAGTATGCTTTGTCAGACTTAGAAACTGTTAACATGCAAGAATGTTTTGAAGTTCACTATCCAGTCTAGAACCTAGGGAACATATTTAGACAGTATTTACGAGTGCATTGTTATAGTGAACAAACGACACAGTGTTGTATTTGTACATTCTTGCTTGTTAGTTGCACGATTACGTAACGACTATCAGGCTTACATACTTAGAACATGTACCGGTACTGCTAATGAGATTTTAATGCAACATTTTGGTTTACTTGAAGATACATTCTGGATTTAAAGTACTTTCAGTGAGATACCAGATGACACAGTGGTTAGTTTATTTGACAACTACAAGATTTTATCACGACGCTACTAATGAGTGACAATTTACAATGTTGCTTTTGCGGTGTTTCTGAATTATTCTGGAAAGTAAAACATGTTTTACTAGTAACTTTTTTGGTATAGCTGCAATGAGACAGCCTTTTCCATAGCACAACAATACGTTACATTATAGTACTTTCTTGATCACGATAAGGTACGTAATAACTACGATATCTATACGCATAGCATTTCACTTTTATTTATCATGAGGTAAGTACATTGACTTCTGCAGAACTCAGCTTTCGGAGGACGATAACTACGACACTTCCACAGAGGTTATCTTACAACACGACGCACAGTTTAGCGCTACAGTACAAGTATTTGAGTGACTAATTTTGTACTTAAAACATTTATTTTTAAAGATGTTTGAAGTACAATGATACAAAGGTTTTCCGTGATACATTTAATTCCATTGCTGTAATCTGTAACACCTGAGGATATAATTACATTAATCCTCAGGGGGGTACACGCTTACTTTGTGTACCATGTGTTTGGCAAGCACAAGGAGCCCTAGCTAATATGGTATTTGCTTATACAACTTTACACTTCGGTACCATATTTCTCTAACACATAAATTACACAGCTACCTGACCATTTACTGACAGACAAACATTGTTTTTACTACATCAGTGACACATGTTTACGCAATTACACAGTTGGATAATTTCATACTTATGAAATTGTATTTTGTCTGTACTTTGTGAAATGTTCATATTTTTTCGGAACCATTGTGATACTATGAGAACTGTGAATGATGTATTTGGTATGGGATCATGATTTTTAAAGTACGTTTGAGGTAGATGACACTATTGAAATGAGCAGAGAATTTTTTTTAGGTTGTGAAATTATTGGAGAAAGCTACGACGATTTTGAGAGTTGACTGAGGTGGTATGATGTTATTATTACGATGACTATGTGTATTATGCTGTTGCGGTATGTTTATGGTCAATAAGCTAATGCTATATGAGTGATTTGATTATGCTACATACCTGTTGTGATGAAATATTGAAGAAGTGTCGACGAATAAGGTAAGGAATAATGAGTAGTGCTTAGGGACTCTGGTTAGTGGAAAAGGTTGTTGGAAACCAAGAATCGTACTTAAAGAGTTATGAAATGTATGTAAATGCGTGAATGTTTTACAATGCCGACGAAAATTTTTTGGACACTGTTATATCAGTAGGATTTTGTTTCTACAGATTTGTAACACAAATTCTTGACCTGTGAAATTTTTTATATGAGACTTTCACTGTAACGGTAACTGGTGTCGTAAATATTTCGGTAAGACAGTTAAGAGACCACCTGCACGTAATGAGTCGTGGGCACCCAGCTGCGCGACAGCCACCTGTCAAAGAAAGCCATTAGGTGAAAAAAAGCGGCCATTATCCTCGCTATTGACATTCCTTTGTAGAAAGCATCGCAAAAACGACACACTCATTACTCGGAAAGATACCTTCTTACATCTGCACACCTGATAATGACAAGCGTCTTTCTACAAGAGTTGAGAGAATTTGTACTAACTTATGAAATATCACATGACTATTGAATGATATTTTTATGCTTTGCCTTCCATAGTTGCTTATTTCATTTGATATCTGGTTTCCAGCTGTGTTGCAGCATTGGGTTTTTAAAATAAAATTAAATGCATTTGCTAATGTGAACACTTTCTGTCAACAGATCTATGAAATAATCATTTTATGATCCACGTTCTTCGAAAAAGGAGTAATTGGAAAGGAAAGCACAATAAGAAGGGATTAATAACAATTACTGCATACTTAATTTTCTTTTCAACTACTTGGTAATATCTTTTGTAGAATTAGTTTTGTGGTGCATCACTTTCATGACATAGATATGAATATGTGAATAGACATTTCCCTTTTCTGCATTGTTGTCTTTACTGTAACATTTTTTCTGCTTGAGCTTTGTCATGTTTAGATATAAGTTATTGCATTTGCTGCTGCTGTTTGCCAGGCATAGTGTTACTAAATTTCACTTTGTATTAGTCTGTTAAGCCAGTTTTATTATTGATTTATTATTCTTGTTGCTGCACATTGGCTCATATTGGTTGTAATATGGCAAATTCTCTGCTAATTTAGATTTACTGCTGCTTTCTTTGCCAATTTGCATTTTTTTGTCCTTGCTGTTTGTGTTAATTTGTTATGTGCTGCTGCATTGCCTCGTCCCTTGGTACATATATCTGAGCTCAGTAGGTTTAAGTTAGCTTAAGAGAGGGTAGACTAAATAAGAAACTAATTATGATGAATTGGAAGAAAAGCATTGAGAAGTTATAAGAAAATGGTTTGGCCAAAAAAGTAGTGTACAGTGGAGAAAAACTATTTTTGAAAGAGGATGTGAACAGAATACAGAAAGCATACTTGGATAGGATTTTTTTTTGGCTGGAGCAAATGTTGAAATAAGAGGGACGATCTATGGAATGAAGTTTTGGGTTGGACTGCAGTACCAAATGTTACCCTGAAAACAAACCCTGTCCTTTCCTTTTGTGTTATCCCACTATGTGTTTGTGTACCCTTGTGTATTTATTTTCTTCCTGTCTCTGTGTACTATTTCATAGAATTTTTTCTCTTCTAATACTAAGCTACATTCACTATGATGAGGAGTATTGTTATCCTCAAACATAATTTGCATTAATAACATGTTATTTACTTCGTAAAGATGTTTACACATTATTTATTCTCTTTTGTTCTAATGCTCATGTGTGTTTCAAAAGTTATTCTGATCTTTTATGTACGTACTTATGTCGTAATTTTTGTAACACTGATGTATTTGTTATTTCGATTCTTTTGTGAAGCCTGTATTACTGCAAATGTTATCTGTACTATTATGTTCTTTAATGATATATTTTGTATCTTTGTTATTGTATTCTCATGTAAAAAATTGTAATTGACACCAGTTCATCAAATTAAGTAACTTGTAAATTACATTACACTGCACACGTTTCTGTTGGTCATAGTATATGGACAATATGTGAGAAGTAGGGACTGATAGTGTTTGCACGTGTGTTAATAATTCAGCAAGGGACTGGATAACAGCATTGCTGGTTCTAAGGACATTTCAAACAAATTCTTTGTGAGTGGACAAGTGGTGGTTTATGGACTTGCTATATTGTCCACAAGACTCTTCGATGGTGTTTGTGCACCTGCACAGTTGCAACAGTTGGCTGCTAGCCATCTCTACAAGGACTACAGTGGGTCTACACCTTTGATGACTCACTAATACCATTATTTCTGCAAGGACTGCAGTGGCTCTGCACCTCTGGTGGCCCACCAATACCATAATATCCACTAGGACTACAGTGGGTCTGCTCTGTGATGGCCAACCTACCAATATTCTTCAAAACTTCGACTGACTCTGCTGTGGGTTTGCTCTGTTGTGGCCCATTACCTGTCAGGATGTCAAGAGTCAGCACTGTCTTTCCGTTGGAAGGACAACACTACCTCTTCAAGACTGCACGGAAATCCACTACTTCCGTGTGCATTTTCTTTTACTGTTCAGACATTGAGCAAAAACACTGCTATTTTACTGTGATGAACGATCAGGACTATCTTTATGGACTGTGAGAAAATTATAGCTTTTGACCAACATTGTATCGATAAGTGTGTGCATTTCATTTCTTTGTTATTGTAATGACGATAAAAGTTTTCAAATCTGTATTGGCCACTGCCCAAAAGAATTTGTAAATTTTTTTGTGGGGAGCAATCGATACGCTATCAAATAATTCTCCCTTACCGCATGTTATGTGGTATATCTCACCTCACAAACTATTTGCCCTTCGTCTAGCAGCAGTTCTTCCAGTCGCTTCGACACCTTAGTCTAAAGTCACTCCCAAGTTCTTACCTCATCCATCCTTGTAAGTAGGCTGTTTAGGTTTTTTTTATTGATAACGCCACATAGCGCTCTGTATGAAAAATCACTGGCTGTGCTGTGTGCAGTCAGAGGCTGGTTGGAATTGTTGTAATACTCGCCATTGTAGTGTTGGGCAGCTGGATGTTAACAGCGTGAAGCGTTGGACAGTTGGAGATGAGCCGCCAGCAGTGGTGGAAGTGGGGAGAGAGATGGCGGAGTTTTGAAATCTGTAAGACTGGATGTCATTAACTGCTATATACACTCCTGGAAATGGAAAAAAGAACACATTGACACCGGTGTGTCAGACCCACCATACTTGCTCCGGACACTGCGAGAGGGCTGTACAAGCAATGATCACACGCACGGCACAGTGGACACACCAGGAACCGCAGTGTTGGCCGTCGAATTGCGCTAGCTGCGCAGCATTTGTGCACCGCCGCCGTCAGTGTCAGCCAGTTTGCCGTGACATACGTAACTCCATCGCCGTCTTTAACACTGGTAGCATGCCGCGACAGCGTGGACGTGAACCGTATGTGCAGTTGACGGACTTTGAGCGAGGGCGTATAGTGGGCATGCGGGAGGCCGGGTGGACGTACCGCCGAATTGCTCAACACGTGGGGCGTGAGGACTCCACAGTACATCGATGTTGTCGCCAGTGGTCGGCGGAAGGTGCACGTGCCCGTCGACCTGGGACCGGACCGCAGCGACGCACGGATGCACGCCAAGACTGTAGGATCCTACGCAGTGCCGTAGGGGACCGCACCGCCACTTCCCAGCAAATTAGGGACACTGTTGCTCCTGGGGTATCGGCGAGGACCATTCTCAATCGTCTCCATGAAGCTGGGCTACGGTCCCGCACACCGTTAGGCCGTCTTCCGCTCACGCTCCAACATCGTGCAGCCCGCCTCCAGTGGTGTCGCGACAGGCGTGAATGGAGGGACGAATGGAGAGACGAATGGAGACGTGTCGTCTTCAGCGATGAGAGTAGCTTCTGCCTTGGTGCCAATGATGGTCGTATGCGTGTTTGGCGCCGTGCAGGTGAGCGCCACAATCAGGGCTGCATACGACCGAGGCACACAGGGCCAACACCCGGCATCATGGTGTGGGGAGCGATCTCCTACACTGGCCGTACACCTCTGGTGATCGTCGAGGGGACACTGAATAGTGCACGGTACATCCAAACCGTCATCGAACCCATCGTTCTACCATTCCTAGACCGGCAAGGGAACTTGCTGTTCCAACAGGACAATGCACGTCCGCATGTATCCCGTGCCACCCAACGTGCTCTAGAAGGTGTAAGTCAACTACCCTGGCCAGCAAGATCTCCGGATCTGTCCCCCATTGAGCATGTTTGGGACTGGATGAAGCGTCGTCTGACGCGGTCTGCACGTCCAGCACGAACGCTGGTCCAATTGAGACGCCAGGTGGAAATGGCATGGCAAGCCGTTCCACAGGACTACATCCAGCATCTCTACGATCGTCTCCATGGGAGAATAGCAGCCTGCATTGCTGCGAAAGGTGGATATACACTGTACTAGTGCCGACATTGTGCATGCTCTGTTGCCTGTGTCTATGTGCCTGTGGTTCTGTCAGTGTGATCATGTGATGTATCTGACCCCAGGAATGTGTCAATAAAGTTTCCCCTTCCTGGGACAATGAATTCACGGTGTTCTTATTTCAATTTCCAGGAGTGTATATTATGACTATTAAGGTAAATACATTGTTTGTTCTCTATCGAAATCTTTCATTTGCTAACTATGCCTATCAGTAGTTAGTGCCTTCAGTAGTTTGAATCTTTTATTTAGTTGGCAGTAGTGGCGCTCGCTGTATTGCAGTAGTTCGAGTAACGAAGATTTTTGGTGAGGTAAGTGATTTGTGAAAGGTATAGGTTAATGTTAGTCAGGGCCATTCCTTCGTAGGGATTTTTAAAAGTCAGATTGCGTTGCGCTAAATAATATTGTGTGTCAGTTTAAGCACAGTCATGTATAATTTTTCTAAGGGGACGTTTCAACCTTAATCGTACACCATAGTGTACCAACAGTACAGTACCGTTGGCTAAATATCCGTTCCCTGCCAACAAACATATCTACAATCATCCATACTCTCTCCAAACGCAAAGTCTATCCCTTCATCCTAAACGAAATCTCTCATCAAGTCTGCCACACCATCCAGTTTTCCCTCTATGTTTTAAACCCTATCAACAGTGTACATCTCGTGGCAGTTGGTTGAGTGGCTATTGAACAGTAAAAGAACATTTCTCTTTTGCCACAGCCCTTGTATAATTCTCTCGCCGAGAGCATCATTATCGTTACATTTCTGTTTCAGATTTCAACAATTATTTGAGCACCTTTATACACTCCTGGAAATTGAAATAAGAACACCGTGATTTCATTGTCCCAGGAAGGGGAAACTTTATTGACACATTCCTGGGGTCAGATACAGCACATGATCACACTGACAGAACCACAGGCACATGGACACAGGCAACAGAGCATGCACAATGTCGGCACTAGTACAGTGTATATCCACCTTTCGCAGCAATGCAGGCTGCTATTCTCCCATGGAGACGATCGTAGAGATGCTGGATGTAGTCCTGTGGAACGGCTTGCCATGCCATTTCCACCTGGCGCCTCAGTTGGACCAGCGTTCGTGCTGGACGTGCAGACCGCGTGAGACGACGCTAGGGTAGTTGACTTACACCTTCTAGAGCACGTTGGGTGGCACGGGATACATGCGGACGTGCATTGTCCTGTTGGAACAGCAAGTTCCCTTGCCGGTCTAGGAATGGTAGAACGATGGGTTCGATGACGGTTTGGATGTACCGTGCACTATTCAGTGTCCCCTCGACGATCACCAGAGGTGTACGGCCAGTGTAGGAGATCGCTCCCCACACCATGATGCCGGGTGTTGGCCCTGTGTGCCTCGGTCGTATGCAGCCCTGATTGTGGCGCTCACCTGCACGGCGCCAAACACGCATACGACCATCATTGGCACCAAGGCAGAAGCTACTCTCATCGCTGAAGACGACACGTCTCCATTTGTCTCTCCATTCGTCCCTCCATTCACGCCTGTCGCGACACCACTGGAGGCGGGCTGCACGATGTTGGGGCGTGAGCGGAAAACAGCGTAACGGTGTGCGGGACCGTAGCCCAGCTTCATGGAGACGGTTGCGAGTGGTCCTCGCCGATACCCCAGGAGCAACAGTGTCCCTAATTTGCTGGGAAGTGGCGGTGCGGTCCCCTACGGCACTGCGTAGGATCCTACGGTCTTGGCGTGCATCCGTGCGTCGCTGCGGTCCGGTCCCAGGTCGACGGGCACGTGCACCTTCCGCCGACCACTGGCGACCACATCGATGTACTGTGGAGACCTCACGCCCCACGTGTTGAGCAATTCGGCGGTACGTCCACCCGGCCTCCCGCATGCCCACTATACGCCCTCGCTCAAAGTCCGTCAGCTGCACATACGGTTCACGTCCATGCTGTCGCGGCATGCTACCAGTGTTAAAGACTGCGATGGAGCTCCGTATGCCACGGCAAACTGGCTGACACTGACGGCGGCGGTGCACAAATGCTGCGCAGCTAGCGCCATTCGACGGCCAACACTGCGGTTCCTGGTGTGTCCGCTGTGCCGTGCGTGTGATCATTGCTTGTACAGCCCTCTCGCAGAGTCCGGAGCAAGTATGGTGGGTCTGACACACCGGTGTCAATATGTTCTTTTTTCCATTTCCAGGAGTGTATATCCATATATCACCATCACATTTTCTATGACTTCCTCTCTTATGTTAAACCGAATATGCAGGACATGAAAGTGTCACACTATGAACAACCTGGTCGTGCGTTATCAGACTTACGTTCCAGTATTTCAATGCCTCTGGGATATGTAAGATTTCATTATTTCTAGAGATAACTTTCACTCTTTTCAATACATAAACAGCCATATCTCGGGATGAAGAGTGTATGATGACTCTTGGGCGTGTCTTACATTACTGAAAATTTTCAGTTAAGCATCGAAATATAGCATGCACAGAAAATGTGCACATATCTTACGGCCATCTTTTGGACTTATGGAACGGTCGAATCATTGGAATGAGGGATAAGTGAACTTTATACCAACAGACCGTACAGACTCTTAACTGTAATTCATAAGCTACATAACGACTAATAACAAAATGATCTTAGGTCAACAGACTCCCACTCAATCCCAGAACCTATGCAAACTCATCCAACTCGATTGCGTATTCTGAATACGTAAATACTCAAATCGGAGATGATCCATTAACCTTTGAACACCCTAACTGTCTGTGAAGTCTACTCCTTCATCCCTGTAAGTCCATCGATTATACGTCTCCTTCCGGTAGACTTGTGTCTAAGGCGCATTAACACCACCGGCAACTACAGACAAACATAAAAAAATCTACTAAATGCAAACACGCGCCAGGATTGCTGGCAAACAGGCATACATCTTCGTACCCCTTAACTTAATCTTCAGAATTTAGATCTATACCCTTCAATCAACTTACGTACTCAAATACATCAGATCTGAGCTCGATTATAAACTAATATGGAAAACTTTTCCCATACTAACAGGACAACAAACTCTCAGTATTCTAAATATAGTAAGTAGCTGAACACAAGAACTGCCACTTTCCACCATAATAAGCACTTACTTACTTTAATTACATATCCAGGGGTCACCGGCAGTGTAGACAATGTCCCGCATCAACAATCAGTCTTCATTGCATACTGTCTGTTGCTGTTTCTGCCCAAATGACTACATTCAGAGCTTCCGAATCTTCCTTTACGTCGCCTTCCCATCTGTTTCTTGGCCTACCCAGTGGTCTTTTTGTTGTAATGTGGGCAATGAAAATTTGCTTAGGAAACCGGATCCCAGTTTATGGATTACGTGATCTGCCCATTGGAGTAGTTTGCTCGTTTGACATTGTAAGACGTTGAGGTGGTTCGTGATCTCATAAATTCCATTATTCTCTCTTTCGCTCCAAGTACCTTCGTCTCTTACAGGGCTCCAGGTTTTTCTCATTGCTTTTCTTTCAAGCATTAAAAACTTTTGCGTCTCTCTTTCAGTTAGTTTCCAGCTTCCTGAACCACAGAGGACACTAAGGCGCATAATGGCATTGTGGAATTTGATTTTCACATAATGTGCTATGGCTTGAGACTTGAACGTATTTCTCAGGGCATCTAGACATGTGGAGCCAACAGAAACCCTTTCGATTACAACTGTACAAACTTTCCAGGTACTTGAACTGTTCAACCGACTTGAACTCGTCTCCGTCAACTGTGAAGTGCTCTTGTGTATAGCCATCTATGTTTGTCTATCAGGAAGGCTGTCTGTATCTTAGGAGCTGGAGCTGTGGTAATCTGGAGATCGTGATGTTAAGAGAAAGATCTAGATCTGTCTTCTGTTTTCATTCTCCTACTTTGAAAGCAGTGGCTCTCGCCAACGGGCACTCTATATTCCTTACTTACACAAAGCCTTAACATGACTTCTTGTCTCTTTTTCCGTTAATTTGCTTGGACTTACGTTCCACCAAAATTACACTGAAGGAAAAAAATATTAACACCAAAAATTAGGTAATGAATGAAACATCTGGAATATAGTTGTTTAGATGACGTATTTAAGTGATTAGCGTTGAAAGATCACAAGACAATGTAAGCGTGAGATGAGACATTGCAATTGTGAAATGCTGCTATATTAATAACCGGCGTAAGCACCAGAACTTTGAATGCAAGCATGCGAACGTCGTTCCTTTGTGCCGTACAAGTATAGGATGTCAGCTTCTGGGATGAAGCTCTAAGCCTGTCGCACTTGGTCGGTCAATACATGGTTGGTTGATGCTGTTTGAGATGACGCTGATGTCGTCGTCCGATAATATCCCACATGCATAAGATTGGAGACATATTTGATGATCTAACAGGCCAAGGTAAAATGTCGACACTCTGTAGAGCTTATTGAGCTACAACAACGGTGTGTGGGCGAGCGGTAACCTGTTGGACAACACACCATGGAATGCTATTCATGAATGGCAGCACAACAGGTTGAATCGCCAGACTGTATTACAGATTTGCAGTAAGGATGCGTGGGCTAGCAACGAGAGTGCTCCTGCTATCTTACGAAATTGCACCCCACATCATTACTGCTGGTGCAGGTCCAGTGTGTCTAGCACGCAGACAGGTTGGTTGCAGGTCCGCAAGTGGCTTCCTTCTAACCATCACTGGAACCGAGACAGAACCAGTTTTCATCAGAAAACATAACAGACCCTCACCCTGCCCTCCAATGAGCACTCACTTCACACCGCTGAAGTCGAAAATGGCGGTAGCTTGGGGTCAGTGGAATGCACGCCAAGGGACGTCTGGCTCGGAGCTGCACTTAAAACAGCCGATTTGTAAGACGTCGTTGTGTCACTGTGGTTCCATTTGCTGATTAAATTGCTGCTGTAGATGCAGTACGATGCGCCAGCGCAACACGCCGAAAATAATGGTTTCTCCTCTCGATAGCTCCAAGCGGCCGTCTGAAGCCTGGTCTTCTTGTGGTGTATATTCTCATGGCCGCCGCTGCCAGGAATCATGTACGGTGCCTACATGCGTGCCAAGTCTTTTTGCAAGATCATAGAAGGAACATACAGCTTCTTGTAGCCGTATTACCTGACCTCGTTCAAACTCAATGAGATATTGACAATTGCGTTTTATCGAATTAAAGGTATTCTAGGCTAACATCAACTCACCATGTCCAATCTCAAAGGTAAGCAACACTCATGACAGTTGCAGCGCGTATTTAAATCAGACCTGATTTGCATCCTCACAACGGCTCCAGGCTTACACCAGTATACTCTCCATAACCTATCCCAACAAAACTTTAGTCTTACCCAGCAGATCACAAAATTCACTTAGGCATTTACTCATACGTCTAGATTTAACAGAATACTCATTTTGTTGTCAATGCCAGGCCTCCTCTTCCCTGACACTCCTTCACCCCTCTTAAACAGCTCATTTTTGGGTCCTCCTTCTCATTTTTCGAAACCCACGTAATTTCCAAGACACTCTCCCATATTCCCACCATCATCTACAACTCACTTAATTGTCGAAATCAACGAAATCCACTTCTCATCTACCCCTAGTTTGTCACGGTATGAGTGTCATGCACAGCATCATCAGAAACAACATGAAACACCAGTGCGATACTCAAGTTTATTTCAGTAACGATAGAAAAATATCTGCTTTTATCTTCTAGGAAGAACTCAAGAAAGTTATCGATACCTTAATTTACACACCTTTAGAAATTTAACACTTTTTAATGTTCAACTAATTTTCACACACTTTATTTAAATCTCTCAGGCTGAAAGTCGGATGTGTTACTATTGACAGCACACCTCTCGCCCATGTATGGCGAGAAGAATTGAAATAAGAATAAATAAAAGAAAAGAAATGAAAATGGTCAACCTCTATTACGAAGGCTGTTCATATCTTAGGATCTGCAGCTGTGGTAATCTGGATGCCTTGATATGAAGTGCAAGAGCGACATTTGTCTTCGTTGGTACTATGCTTGTTTGAACGTATTTGCTAACTTCTATAGGCACTGTTCAAAATGTCGATGAGTCGGTATAAAAATATTACCGAGTGTTGACCAGTTCAACAGACAGACAGCTACCGCTCATCTCACACGTCTCAATTGTGTGTAGCACACAAGAGTAAAACATACAGTTTATCAGTATTTATTCTATCAAATCATTGCACACGCTTAAACTGGCACAAACGCCAGTACCATTGAACCAATACAATATTTATATACCCCATTCGTAAATGGAATTGGGGTCTCACAGTATGTTTTATATGTTAGTAATGCACACATTGAATTTTTTATTCTTCCATAGTGGAGTCTGTATGTGTTATAGAGTGTAACAATTGTTGACATCATAGGCTCACTGTGACGGAAATATCATTAAGTTCTGAAGAGCTGCTTATATGTTGACTTGTATTTAATTTCTACCCACAAAGTTCGTAGTTCCATTATTATATTTGCTAATTAATCCACAAGTAAGTGGCATACTACATTTTACAAGGTACGCAATGTTTTTTTTAAATATTTACAGTAATTAATGTGACAAAGTGGTTGGACATAAAGTAGGGGAAATTATGGAAGAGAACGGAGTGCCAGCCCATTTTCTATATCCTGGCGGAAAGCCATTATCGGAAATCGAACACTGAAGTGCAAATAAATGTCTGAAAAGGCAAGTAAATAACTTTAAACGAAGTTATAAATCTAGGGCGTCCATTTCCATCTGCATTGTTTACATTTTAAATAGATAAAGTCTTTGACAGCTGCCAAAAATATAGTTATAAGAAAGTCAAAAGGTGATTTACAGACGTTATTCCACGAACTGTGTTTAACAACAAAATCTTATCATTTTCAATATGTGTATTTCAAGCTAAGTTACCAGCATTAATTAGGGAACAACTGACAGGAGCAAAAGTATTAACGGGAGAAAATCTAAGGAGCAATTCAATGTTTCTAGAAACATCGGCTACAGTTTAAGTTTAGAAAAATCCAGTGAAATTTACTTACAAATTGAAACATTATCTGGATTATAAACGAAAATTTATAAGAAATTCCATTAACGGAAAACACAGATATGAGACAATGAAGGAACTGAGGAGAGTAATAGGTTGAAATAATTTGGCCACATTAAAAGAATAGGACAAAAATACTTGTCAGCCCTGGAATAGACTGATCTGGACGAAGACCAATTGGAAGACCCTTACAGAAAAACAAAAACCTACAATCCAGCCACTAGAAATGAAATTTCTACATTTGAATTCAGGATACACAAGAGCTCATCTTATCCAAAATGAAAATTTAAAACTCACGTAAGGTATAAGGAGCGTGCTTGCAGAAATTTACATATCTCCAACAAATTTCTTAATGTCGATTGAAATAATGGCCAATAATACGTGTCCCAAAACTAAACTATAATAATAAATCCACAGGAACACGTTTTAAAGAGAGCTCACAGAAACTATGGAAAGACCAATTTCTAAATTTCTGAAGAAGGAGCACGATTAACAAGACTAATTAATGAAGTTTATGACGACGAATAGTTATGAAATAGGCTGTAGATAAATAGGAAAGCAGAAATGACAAACATGCAACGGAATACAAAGCAATCAGAAACATAAAATTCGCAGCTGCTTGTTAGAAATAATGGTCACTTAGCAGGTTTCACATGAAGTAACCTTTAAATTATATGCATAATCGAACTTCAGAAACCGTACGCTCTGTGTAACATAGTGACGGGATTTGAGAAAGAAAAAGTCAAAAGCGATGGGTGCAGTGCGAGTATAACTGTTTCTCGTGATTGTTTTCCCATCGAATACATTTATTTATTAACTATTAAGTGTGCCGTAGTTAACTAAGAGGCAACTGCTTGTTGGAAAAACCTGCCCATATGCAAAATTCAGCAAGCGCTGTTGTTCGTACACATAACGACGTGCGTAGGAAATCACAAACAAACTTATGTTTGTGTGGTGAGAAAACACGTGTATTTATTGGAGAGGCAGTGGGATGCGTTATCAAAGGAATCGGTAATTAATTGTCTTTCGTTAATTAGCCGTGTCATCAACAACCGTGTGCTGTTTCAAGTGAAGAGTGTTTATGATGCGGAGTGAAATTTCACGAGTCTGTCTGGTAGGATCTGTAATTTCCGTTTGACCATTCAAATCTAGATATCCTGTGGATTCCTAAATGAATTAAAGCCTATGCGAAGATGAAAATATGATCGCAATTTCTCGATTCCTTATCTTTCAATCACAATTTTGCTGCTAATTTTTTGAATTACGATTAATAAAATACGTAAATAATCAATATATTCGATACGAAAAGCTACCAAAAGTTAACAAGACATAAAGTAAAAAAAAACCATTGAAATTGTCAACCACCGTGCTCATTCTTATTTTCCAGGTGTTAATAAATGCTACAGCAAAATTTGCAATAACACGTTGATATTTTCCAATTAGAAAAATGCTTCACATTTTACGGAATTCTGAATAACAGCATTGTCTGTCACTAAATAAATGGGACTATTCGCATTACAACAAAATTACATGTGGTTTCGTGTTAGTTTGTGATGGTTCTCTTTGTCTCCACCGGACGGCGAGAACCCTGAAGCACCTATGTATCTTCATGGAAAACGGCTTACAGAATTGTTTTGAGCTGTACATGGATCTACTGCAGATGTGGGTGACCTCGTGTGGCTTTATCATTTCGGAAATCGTCGCTAATTGAGCACTTTTTTTTAAGAACACAGATTTACAAAGGTATTCTTTCTTCAGGTGATTCCTTCCGCGGGGAATCACAGTCTCACTAAATTTCAAATCACACGTCTTTTACCCAAACTATTCACTTAGAACATATAGTCTATTATTCTGCACTACATGTCGGTTTTGATTTTTGCACCAGTATCAGGTGTAGCTATAAGATAACAACGAATTCATATAGTACACATTACACAATGTACAAAACATATACCGCTAAAATGGCTGTAGCGTCATAACATAGAAACAGTGAATGAACATACAAAACTACTTACGTGGATCAGACTGTCATTATAAAATCAGAAACTATCTGCTATGGAATTAGAATGGCAAAATAGTAAAAAATTACATGACATGGAAATAACAGTAACAATAGTCACCAGTTCAGCACATACCGGAGACATACAACAGTAGAAAAGGTCATACATAAAACTGAAACACACAGAATCTCTTTTATTCATTCCATGCTTGATCGCGCAGTTCGGTTGTCAAAGGACCTAGTAAGAGTAGAGAAAGAACACTAGATTGTTGAAGATATAGTTTTAGAGCGTGACTATGAGCTGAAGAAGATTGATGAATTGCATAGGAAGAAGTGTAGGCAAACTAGAAACGTAATAGGTAAGATTACACTAGAGCTGTAAGAATGAAGCCCGGATATACGGCATTTCCGTGTGTTGGTACATCTCGGACAGATTATCGCATAAACTGTGTTTAAGAACGCTAAGATTTAGACTGATTTTCAGACAGAGAATTATCCACAGAAGGTTATCTTGCATGCTAAAAATGAGAACTGAAATTATTCACCTTCAAGAATGTTTCGAATAATCTGCTGTGCTTATAAGTTTATATAGGGCTAAACGAACGTAATTTCAAAAACGGCGTAAAGAATTTACGATATCAAGTGAGAATGTGATGTTTTCATTTCATGTTCATATTCGAGTGGACAAGTGTGCTGAGCAGGATTTAGATTATACACGATAGGCTCTGTACAAATCGACTAAGAGGGGACTGTTCAGTCTACAACCAAGCTCTTAAATATCCGGAGAGTATTCATAATGGGCAAAAGTGAAAAAAGGGTCAAAGCGCTCTTGGAAAGTTTTAATCGTATACGTGAAACCTGATGCACATATGTAAAAATTGCTTTCTTTCCTGAACATATGACCTAAAGTTAGGGTTTTATGCATTGTGTATTTCGCTTTGAATATATGTTAGTCCTTTCATTAATATCGTTATATTTGGGTCGTTCCAAGCATCTCCTGATATATACACTGTACAATATATACAGTCTTGCTGAGCCATCAGAGTTTTGCATCTATTTAAATGTTTTATTATTGTATTACTTTACATTTAGTACATTGGTTCCTCTTATGATTGTTTTCTGTGTAACGTACACTTATTTTCTGTGTTTCATATATTTTGTATGTTTCTGTTTTTATTGTGTTACTTGCTGTGGAGCGTCATGATTGTATCGCTGGTGTTGACCTGAATTGAGATGCTAATTTGCACTGTTGTATTTTATATCTTTTTGTACCATTTCATACGTGCATCGCCGTTTTTCTAGTTTTCTTGGTACGCGTTGCACATATGGTTTTTAAATGTGTTAATTGTCAGGGTTCTCCACTGTGACACTAAAATGTGCAAACAAGGGATATACCTCAACCAACGTACACACCCATATAAACGAACACAACCATAAACAACCTGAGACGGAGGAAACATTTTGAGGTTAGCTAGAGACAGAACTACAGAAAACTTCGAGCAACAAAGTAAAAAATGTGATGAGTGATTTCAGTGCTCAAAGTGGGGAAGAATGACACTGAAAATATTCAGACACTTGTGTTGGGAAAGTAGATTTTCTATGAACAGAATTACTTGCTCAACATGAAGGTTTATTTGAGGGCGAATTACTGTGATGAAATAAACTGAAATTAAAAATGTACATTATAATGTTCAATACTGACCTATACCTTAACTATATGAAAATTAAGTAAATTTACCACTTGACAATGGCCGAGGATAGCTCGCTCGAAAGCTCTTGGGGTTTTAACCACCTGACAAGGCTGGAAGCCCGAGAAGATTTTAATGATTCATCTCGCTCTGAGACCATGCATTCAGACATTGCATGAAAATTGTTTTACTTGACACAAAGAGCAAATACTCGTAACGCAGTGGAGTTAATAGTACTGTGAGAGTCAGTCCAAAACGTATTCAAAAACCGATGGTCAAACTCTGTGGACAACAAAAACAGAAATAAATAGTAACAGGTAGATTACAGTAGTTAATTGAAATACACTAAAATGCTCTGTAGAGTGTCGAAGTATGAACGTCTGTTTCTTGTTAAGCGAATGAAACAGCACAACTCATTTTAAGTTCCGCAGTAATTTTATTCGCGTGTTAAACATTTTAAATGACAATTACGAATTCTCGCAGTAAAAAGAAATAACAGTGTTTTACTTTAAAAAGAAGCCGCCTCATTGATGCTGTCGGAAATCCTCCTAGACATATTTGGACAGGAGCAATTGAAACTAAGCTAAGCATCTAGGCAATCTACGTATTGTGTACGTGTATTCTTCACGACTTTTAACAAAAACACATATAATTAACATAATTTAATTCCAAATTTAGTAACCGGAGAATGTGGTTAAGCTATGCATACTCTTGAATTCAGTCATCGTGTTTGCTTGAAATATCCGTATAATCGAAATATGGTTGCACCCCTGTGCCATAATACTGCTTTAAAGTACAGTAAGTGCTTTTGGATTAACGTAACTGAAGAAACACTTCGGTGGTGGAAGTTATGCCATTAATGGTAGGAACTGTTACGTAATTTCATTGTGGATCAGAAGTACTCAGGCTAAATGCTACATGAGAAAGATCCAATATAGTTACTGGAGCTGCAGGTAACGAAGTAGAAGTATAGTGTCAGATTAAATTTCTCTATTTTGTGTCAGAGAAGTGGGAGTGACCTCTCTTACTGCGGAATAAAGCTGCTTATTAGTTCCCACTCTCTCGTCTCAAGAATATTATCACGTCACGGAACTTGGTAAAACAGATATTTATCTTTATTAGTTAAAACATTCCATCTGATGTAGAAGAACCTCTTCACACATTTTGATTATTTCTGTTACTTATTTTAGAAGTTCTTCAGATATTTTGATTATTTGTGTTACATGCTTTACGAGATATGCTAGACTTTAATACGAATTTATACGGTTATCTTTTAATCTGTGTTGATCTCTAATAAATGTATCTGTTAGAATAATTATGCTAATGGGTTACACTTGCTCCGTTAAATACAGTTTTGCTCTTCTAAGAATAATGTCTTAGAGACACAGTTGATACATGTTCATACCTTCAAGGTTCCGTTCGCTACCTATCTTGTCACTTGTATTCATCACTGGAAGCGAGTACCAGACCTTACTTCTACTCAGGTATCTCTTTCGCTTTGGCAGTACATGCCTATGATATTCCGTCACCATCTGCTTCAAATATAGCCTGCTTATGAATCCAAAGTACGAAAATGTGAATCTCGCACAACAATTGTGTTACTTGCTTACTTACTCCTTGGCGCTACAACCCGTGTATAGCCTTGGCCTCCTGGAAATCTTCGCCCATTCTTTTCTGTTGGCTTCCATTTTCTAACTCCCGTTTTTCTCAAGTCCTCCTCCACGTTGTCTAGCCATCTGGTCCTTGGTCTGTCCCCTTATACGGCATCCACCGGGCTAAGCTTTGAAAACTTTCTTGATTTTGCTGCTCTCTATCATGTTCCAACCAACGTTTTTTATTACATTTTATTTCTGTCACGATATATGGTTTGTTATACAACTCTCTGACCTCATTATTTTTGCTTCGCCCAAGCCCCGTATCATTCACTGGTCCGAAGACTTTCCTAAGTGTCTTCCTTTCCTATCTCTGCAACAACTCATTATTTTCTGTCATTGTCCAAGTCTGCAAACCATACATCATCATAAGTCTCTCTATTGTACGATACACTGTCAGCTTTAGATTCCTACTAAGGCTTCTTACTTTAAATATTTTCGTCAGTGCAAAGTAGCTCCTGTTACCAGCTGTAATCCTTGCATGTATTTCTTCTCTCACATCATTATTTTCTGTTACCAGTGATCCAAGATATTTAAAGCTCTCACAGAGTTCATATTCTTTGCCATTCAAAGTTATGCTTCTTTCTCCTTCACTATACCTGTTCCAGATGTTAACATATACTTTGTCTTTGACTGATTATCTGTCAGCCTCATCTCCGCTCCATATCTAACTAATTTTTCAAGCTTTTCTTCCAGTTTCTGTTTTCTCCTGGATGACAAATAAGTATCATCTGCGTATGCAAGGTCCTGCGTCACACTATTGAAAAGTGTTCCCCCAGGGTTGCCGCTTTTTGTCTTTCGCATTACTCTATCCAAGGCAGCATTAAACAGAATCATGGAGAGCACATCACGCTGACGCAATCCTTTATTAACGTCAGATGCCTTTGATAATGTGCCCTCAAAATTTACTTTATATACTGTTCTTCTCAAAGTCATTTGAATCAGTCTGATTAGTTTGTTGGGTATTACCCCCTCTTGCTTTGCCTTCAAGAGTTGAAACCTTTTGATACTTTCATAAGCTTGCTTGAAATCAATGAACAGCTCGTGGACATCGGTGTTATACTCACAACATTTTTCAAAGAACTGTCTCGTAGTAAAAATCTGACCTATAGTGGATCTATTAGTTCTGAAACCAAACTGGTAGTCTCCTAGATACTCTTCTACATATATTCTGAGTAGCCCCTTCAAGATCTTTCCTAACACTTTATTTAATATACAGAGAAGTGCACTTCCTTAATAATTCGTACAGTCGATTTTGTCACGTTTCGTGTATATAGGGCAGAGTATTGCTGTGTTCTACTGTTCCGGAATATTTTCTTTCCGCCATATTTCCACGGTAATCTCATGCAAAACACTTATTAGTTTTTCTCCGCCGTATTTTATCATGTCTGCTGTAATATTGTCTTCTCCCGGACCTTTATTGTTTTCAAGAGTCTTCCTATTAGCTTTAACGTCTTCCAGTGTAGGTTCCTTGACAGATTCCTGGTACTCTTCTTCTCTGATTACTTCCTGCTCCACCTCTTCTACCATAGCAGCATCTAATTCACCTTCGTTTTCCGATTCTGTATTCAATAGTTTACTAAAGTACTCCACTCATCTGTCTAAAAGCTGATCTTTTCCACCCATCAGATTTCCCTCCTTATTTTTATAGGAAACTGTTCTGGGTTGGAACTCTTTCTTTATATCTTTCACCGTATATAGAATTTCCTTGTTTCCTGAACAGTCTTTCTCTCTTCTAATTAATCAATCCACAGTTTTTCAAATTCGCTCTCTTTCCTCCTACGCTCCTTATCTGTTTCCTTTCTTCTCCTGGTATTTTTATAGAGTAATTCTTGTTCTCCTCTGCAGCATTCTTTTTCTTGCCTCATTCCTTTCTTCTATCTTCCTCTTATAATCTTCATCAAACCGGACCTGGGTTCTCAATTGCTTCTTTCTATTCAGTACAGTTTCAGCTATCTCCTGTATTATACCTGTGACCGTTTCCTATCTTCCTTCAATACCCTTCCTTGAGCGATCTTCGGCTGTAAGCATATTTGTGAAAATCGTTTCATACTTTTTTACTGTATTTTCATCATTTCTTAACTTGGTATCATCAAACCTTGGCACAATAGGTCTCTTAATCTGTCTGTAGTTTGCTGTCCTCTGCATTTGATTCTTACTAAATAGTGATAATTCTCTCAATCTGCACCACGACAACTATCCACGTCTAATATATCGAAAGCATGTCGTCTATCTATGAGTACGTGATCAATCTGATTTTTTGTGATCCATATGGGGCGCAACATGTATCTTTCCTTATACTATTCGTTTGCATCCAAGTGCTTTTAATAGTCATGTTATTACCCGTGGCAAAATCAATTAGTCTTATCTATTGTCATTAGAATCTCCATGCAGACTCTCCTTACCAGCTACTTTCCTATATGCAATTTCTCTTCCTACTTGAGCACTGAAGTCCCCCATAACAATCTTAACATCATGCTTTGTCACTCTTGCCGTTGCCTGTTCCAGTTGCTCATAGAATATGTCTTCTCCCACCGGCTCTGCATTTCTGTTGGGGATTACTTACATATGAACGATATATTGAAAAAGCATGCTTTCATTCGTAATACGCAGATTCTTTCACCAACAGGCTTAAATTTCAATATGGCAGCCTTATGAGCATTATCAGCCAAAAATCGCGTTCCTCCATATACTCGGCCTCCACAGCTGTAGAACAATATGTGTGTGACCCAGATGTTAATATTCCAATTCCTTTCCATTTCACTTCATATATTGCCGCCATCATCACGTTATATTTATTCATTTCGTTTTTCCAATTCTGTAGTCCCGCAGTCTTGTTCAGTGTTCTTACATTCTGTGTCGCAAAATACAATTTTATATTGTCGTTAGCCCCACGCTCAACCCTCCTTCTTTGTCCAGGCTTGGGACTGGCACTGGGATTTCCATGGTATTTTCTAGCGGCGGAGCTACAACAGTTGTGTGATAACTGAAAATTATTCCCTCGTACCTCTGGTTGTTATGTTCTAATGTAATAGAATGGATACGTCTGCAGCACAGAAAGTTTGTATCGGTCCCTTAGGCATACTCGGATGAACTAATTGGTTAAGTCAGTTGTGTCACAGTAGATGAACCACATCACGGCTTCTGCGTTAGTCAGTTGATTCTCATATTGCCAGAGGTATTGACAATTTATTTAATTTATGAGTAAACTTGTAGTTTTCAAATACGTTCCACAACAACAACTACCTACATACACACAAACGTATCCGGACACGTGGCCGAAAGTGACTTACAAGCTCGTGGTGCCCTCCATCGGAAATGCTGGAATTCAATATGGTCTTGGCCCACCCTTAGCCTTGATGAGAGCTGCCATTCTTGGAGGCATACGTTCAATCATATGCTGGAAGATTTCTTGCAGAATGGCATCACATTCTTCTCGGAGTGCTGCACTGAGAAGAAGTATCGATGTCGGTCGGTGAGGCCTGGAACGAAGTCGGCCTTCCAAAATATCCCAGTGGTGTTCTATAGGATTCAGGAACGTTATTGTCGTGTAACCACTCCGCCACAGGTCGTGCATTATGAAGGAACGTGTTGAAAGATGCAATCGCCATCCCTGAATTGCTCTTCAACAGTGGGGAGCAAGAAGGTGCTTAAAACATCAATATAGGTCTGTAATGTGATAGTGCCACGCAAAACAACAAGGAGCGCAAGCACCCTCCATGAAGAACACGACGACACCATAACACCGCTGCCTCAGAATTTTACTGTTGGCACTACACACGCTGGCAGATGACGTTAACCGTGCATTCGCCATACCCACAGCCTGCCATCGGATCGCCACATTGTGTACCGTGATTCTTCACTCCATACAATGTTTATATCGTCCAATGTTTACGCTTGTTACACCAAGCGAGGCATCGTTTGGCATTACCCGGCGTGTGGCTTACGAGCAGCCGGTCGACTATGAAATTCAAGTTTTCTCACCTCCCGCCTAACTGTCATAGTACTTGCCTTAACTGTCATAGTACTTGCAGTGGATCCTGATGCAGTATGGAATTCCTGTGTGATGTTCTGCATAGATGTCTGCCTATTACACAACACGACCTCTTCAACTACCGGCGGTCTCTGTCAGTCAACAGACGAGGTCGACCTGTACGCTTTTGTGCTATACGTGTCCCTACACGTTCCCACTTTACTATCACGTCGTAAGCAGTGGACCTAGGGATTTTGAGGAGCGTACAGACATATGTCAGTAGTGAAACGCAACCACCTGACCACGTTCGAAGTCCGTGAGTTCCGCGGAGCGCTCCATTCTGCTCTCTCATGATATGTAATGGTCGCTGAGGTCACTGACATGGAGTACCTGGCAGTAGGTGGCAGTACAGTGCACCTAATAAGAAAAACTTATGTTTTTGAGTGTGTGTGTGTGTACTTTTGATCACATAGTGTACATCTACATCTGCATCTATGTACATACTTTGGAATCCCCCGTGTGGTGCTTCGCGGAGGGTATCTTTTACCACTACTAGTAATTTTCTTTCCTATTACACTCGCAAATACAACGAGGGCAAAACGACTCGCTGTATGATCCATGCAAGCAGTAAAGTCCCTATCTTATGATTTTGGTCCTTATGAGAAATGTATGTTGGTGGCAGTATCTGTAGTCAGCTTGAAATGAGGGTTCTATAAATTTTTCTCACGAATGTTCCTCGAAAAGAACGGCGCCTTCCCTTAAGGGATTCCCATTTGAGTTTCCAAGTATCTTTCACAATGTTTGCATGTTGATTGAACCTACCGGTAACAGTCAGACAGTTCTTCCTTGAACTGCTTCAATGTCTTCCTTTAATCTGATCTTGTTAGTATCAGAAACACTCGGGCAGTACTCAGGAATGATGTTCAAATGTGTGTGAATTCCTAAGGGACCAAACTGCTCGGGTCATCGGTCCCTAGACTTACACACTACTTAAACTAACTTATGCTAAGATCGACGCACATACCCATGTCCGAGTGAGGACTCGAACCTCCGGCGGGAAGGGCCGCGCAATCAGTGACATTGCGCCTCTAACCGCGCGGCTACTCCGGGCGACACTCAAGAATGGGTCGCACTAATGTTCTATGAGCGGTCTCCTTTACAGATGACCCACACTTTCCTAAAACTCTCCTAATAAACCGAAGTCAACTATCCGCCTTCCCAACTACAGTCAATACATACTCGATCCATTTCGTATCGCTTTCCAACGTTACGGCTAGATATTTCATGGACGTCACTGTGTCATGGAGCACATTACTAATACTGTATTCGGACAATAAGGGATTGACTTTCTACTCATTTGCATTATCTTACATGTCTACTCGTTTAGATCTAGCTGCCATTCGTCACTCCAATTAGAAATTTTGTCTGAGTCATCTTGTCTGCTCCTACAGTCACTCAACAATTAAACCTTCCCGTACACGACAGCATCGTCAGCAAACAGCGGCTGATTGCTGGTCATCCTATACGTCAGATTATTTGTGGACATAGATAATAAAAGCGATCCTATCACACTTCGATGGGGCGTTCCTGATTATACCTTTGTCTCTGATGAACACTCAGAATTGAGAACAATGTGCTGCTTTGTATTACTTACGAAGTCTTAGAGACACTCGCATATCTGGCAACCTCCTCCTTATGTTCGTACCTTCCTTAAAAGTCTGCAATGGGTCACCGTATCATTTGTCTGTTGCCTTTGCCTTTAATCCATGATTCTCAGGATATCATATGAGAAAAGGGCAAGCGGAATTTCGCACGAGCGATACTTTCAAAATCGTTACCGATATGTGGACAAACATTTTTCAGCCTCAAGGAGCTAGGAACGTGGTAATGAATTCTGCACCAAACCGATGTTAAAGCTATTGGTCTGTAATTCTGTGGGTCCGTTCTTTTACTTTTCTTATATACAGAAGTCACTTGCGGGTTTTTTTCCCAGTCGCTTGGGGCCACGCGTTGGGCGAAAGATTCGAGATAAATGCAAACTAAGTATGGGGCAAATGGAGCAGGATACTGTTTGTAATTGGGATGCCATCCAGACCTGGCGACTTCGTTATCAACTCTTTCTGTTGCTTCTATACTAGAGGGACGCCTATCGTTACAGCGTGAAATCACTGTAACAAATATGCATGAGGAGTCCGAGCGCAGAATCGCATTTTAGAGTGTCTTGTGCTTGGTTCCTATTTGAGCTAGGAACATGAGGTCAAAAAAATTTGGAAAAAAGTTGGATATTTGTGGTAAGGTGTAATGGGACCAAACTGCTGAGGTCATCGGTCCCTAAGCTTACGCACTATTTCATCTAACTTAAACTAACTTACGCTAAGGACAACACAAACACCCGCGCCCGAGGGAGAACTCGAACCTCCGACGGGGAAGCCGCGCGGACGTTGCAAGACGCCTACGACTGCGCAGCTACTCCGCGCGGTAAAAGTATTTGGTTTATCCCAGACCAACTGCCATGTGTAGAGCTATTTGAACATTTACTGTAACTATTTAACACTATATTAAGCAATGTTTGAGCTACGTACCGGAGCTGGCGTCTAGGGAAACTGGAAAATTGTGCGATTTGATTGATTCCTTTCGCAAAAGTTTTAAAGTGGGCTGAAATTAATGCTCAGCTAATGAGACAACCCATTTGTAAGTGCACCTTTAGGATTTGATATGCAAAATAAAAAAGAAGGTTTCTGAAGCCCACAACTTCTGCTCCTTAAACTTCCACGAATCTGTTCACATTTTGCACGAAGGTTGATGAATGGATAAAGTGAAAACAATTTTATTTTCGTTCTATAAACTTTATCCGTTGTCGAGATATGACAGTTTGATGTCGATTTGAATGTATCACGTAACATAGGTTCTTATGTGAATTGGATGCGCGGAATAATGAAAGAAAGCATTCTTACGATAAAACTGAAATCTTGCTTTCAAAAGTCTAACTTCATTCGGGTTTTAAGTGCTGAGAGCACGTTTTTTGGGTTTTTTACACATGCCAATTTTGAAATACAAAAACACTTTTTCCTGAGGTGTTTATGTAGCGTGCCACTTCTAGACTTTAAACTTGTACGAATCAATCCAGACTTTGCTCGAAGGTAGATAAATGAATAAGGTTAAAATAATTTTTTTTTATTCAGCCTTTTTGGAGATGCGATGTTTTACAAATGGTTGAAATGACTCTAAGCACTATGGGACTTAACAGCTGAGGTCATCAGTCCCCTAGTCTCAGAACTACTTAAACCGAACTAATCTAAGGACATCACACACATACATGCCCGAGGCAGGATTAGAACCTGCGACATTAGTTGCAGCGCGGTTCCGGACTGAAGCGCCTAGATCCTCTCGGCCACAGCGGCCGGCTACGATGATTTAAATTAGAGTTAAATGTAGCACGTAAAACTTGTTCTTACGTGAACTGAATACGAGTAAATGGTTCAAAGTAAACCAAAAAAATAAAATATGCATTATTAAGTTAAAATTCGCTTTCAGAAATTTAGCTTCATTTCGATTTAATTGCAAGAATACTTTTTTGTGGGCTTTTACTATGCACGTCACTTTCATGTTTCAAACTAGTGCGGATCGATTAAAATTTTGCAATAAGATAGACAAATACATGTTATTAATGGTAGTACTGTTGCTCTGAAGAACCCTTATCCTTTGTCACGATGTAAGTATCACGGTTCCAAAGAAAGAAAATAATCCCATACCGGATTAGTCGTCGTCCGAGCAAGCAAAAAGAGTAAAAAAAATTACGCAGGTGCCATACTAGGACGGTCTAATGTCAAAATTATGCTTGAGAAAAAGTTTGGAACCACAGAGAAAAACGCTCCTATCATAGCACAAAGGAATGTTTCAAATGGTTCAAATGGCTCTGAGCACTATGGGACTCAACTGCTGTGGTCATCAGTCCCCTAGAACTTAGAACTACTTAAACCTAACTAACCTAAGGACATCACACACATCCATGCCCGAGGCAGGATTCGAACCTGCGACCGTAGCAATCGCACGGTTCCGGACTGCGCGCCTAGAACCGCGAGACCACCGGCTAGCACAAAGGAAGGCGAATACGTTATACACAGAGTCAGGGATGTAAAAGAAGGGAACTAGCTTTTCAACTAATCTTGCTGTTTCAAAACATTTAAATCATAACATCTTGACGAATTCGCGCTTTTTTGATAGTTAACCCCACTTTCTCAGCTCATGGATCTCTCTTAGCTGCAAGGTGTTGGCACACCTGTACGTTGTAATTTATAGTGTAATGTCTCTAATCCTGTGCCCAAAATTCAGAAGGCTGGTAAGCCACAGTAAACATGACACTACGGCTTGCGCCATGTAATAGGAAATGATATCATGTATCTCGCTACTTTACTTGACAAGATACATTATATTACATGACATGGCTACTAATACTTACAGCTGAAAAAGAGCGAATATGTCAACATGTTTTCATTTAAATCTGTTTGAAACTGGCAGATAAGATCATAACCTAGTTCCATTCTTTTACATTCCTAACTCTGCCCAGGACATATTCGACGTTTCTGTGCTGTGACAGGAGTATTTTTCTTTATGGTTACTATGTTCTCCTTCCTGGAGTCTGAGCGATGGTGCTACAACGTATACCATCCCCCTGCGTGAAACATTTCTGGAGCGCGAAATCAAAAACTTCAGCTACTAGGCGTAGAAGTTCTTTGAATGACTCTAAAACTGTCACTAAGGAATCGGGTGGCCAGTAAAACTATCTGAAAATTACATAGATTTCATCTACACCTGTTTGCCAGTCCTGACAGCTTTAAAGTCACACTCAAATTCGACCTCAGTAGAGACAATATTTTTGTCGACTGCAATGAACTCTCCTCCACCTATCGCGACTAGTCTCTCTTCCGATATACGTTCCACGATTCGCTAAATATTTAAAAAAAAAAACAACCATGTGCACTCCACAAGTACTTAGGACCTGTGTAGTTGCTTCCTTTGTCCTAGTGCACACTTGACCTCTATTATGGGGATTCCTACAATTCTCCACCATACAACGCAGGTCCAGAAATCTGCAGCCGAGACCGTCACAGAGTCGTGAAAGACTCTGGTTCATAATCTCTTCTTGGCTGCAAACCAAAGAACCCCGATCTACTCTGGGATCAATGCAGCAAACTGCGAGCTCTGCTTGCACCCGTGCGCGAGGCCAGGAGTCTTCACTACCTCCTCCAGCTTCTCGTATGAACTGAGGATGGCCTCAGAACCCAACGATAGCCGTCATTGGTGCCTTCGAGCTTGACCTTGCAGACGGCCGCACCCTGCACGCTCGATAGCCAGAGAGAAGGCCTCCGCCGTATCTCGGACGGGGCTTCCGAGCAGACATGCCGAATGCACATTCGCTTTCTTTCCGGCCCTGAACGCTGTTTCGCTAAGGAACTCTATAACGCGCCTAAGGCTGAACTCCCGATAATTAGCAAACCCATACCCCTCTGTACCTGTTCGGATACCGCTAAAGCAGCGGTTGCCTGCCCACTAACAAGACGAATGGGCCAGGTGAGACGGCCAGTCTCCAAACTGACCCTCCGCCTTCACCGACGCGAACTTTACCACCCGCCACTCACCCTATGCCGAGTGCGTATTGATGTGGAGTCTGTTGGTGAAACAAGCGACACCTTGAAATAACAGTAGCGATATTATTACCTATACTTATCTCACATAACTCGTTTGTCTGCTTTTACTTAATGTGAAATCCGTCTAACCTTGCTCTTTGATCTAACATTTATGTAATTAAGCTATGGATCTAAATTTAAAAGTAGTATTCCGTTAGAGAATGGAAATGTTAAAACTTTATTTGTAACACTGGTTCAAGCATAGGATTCGAAGGTCTACAATCAGGAAAAACACGGAGGTGAGTCCCTTCGCAATGAAACCCGCGTGTTGGGAATAGAAAAGGTGGGTTTGACGGTGGAATTGCAAGGAACCTCTGAGACACAATTTAGTAGGTGGCTAGCACGCAAAGTGTTTGCATCCTATTTGCTGAACGAGACAGGAAGAGCAGTGAGATTATGTGAAATAGCCTCAACTGCTGAAGAAATTTGACTTGTTAGCTACAGACTACGAAAATTCGACTGTAATGATAAAACCAGCAAGAGCCATGGATGCTTTTCTTTAATAGCTACAGGAAATGGCCACCGCCACACCGCCACCACGTACGTCTCAAATAGTCAGTTGAGTACTGTAGTATAATTGCACGGACCAGTACCTTCTCTTGTTGTCCAGTAATATGTTTGGGCTCTTTAAACTTTTTTCTGAGAACCTATATTTTATCCTTCATCATTTACCTTGGCACGTACTACTCCAAAAGCTGCAATATTTCCGAGTATCATATTTTACAGAATTTAAAGTAACTGGTAGCTGAACAACATTCAATAACATTTATGGAGCAATAGATATCTTTGTCTTTCACTGAATTCTGTTCCAAAAGTACTCCGTGTGGTTCTCATAGATGAACAGTTAAAATTTTCACTCAACTGTAATTTACGAAGAAATATCTAAAGTGCTTTGCTTAAATGTTGTTCTTATTGAAACCAAATACCGTATTGAAGTTACATGAATAAAACAGGGGTTATTCACAGTAGTTACTGGCTACTAAAACTGAAGGGCAAGAACTAGGAGTAATTACTGTACATATTTGAAACACTGTTTATATTTTCATCTGCATGTACTTAAAAAGAGTTTTTCGTATTGTGTCTCCACAAAAATGCTGTGTTTTCTGATAGATTGCTTTCTTAGTCCCCATGCTAACTGCTGAGTCTGATTTAAGTTTCATATCACAACTACAGCATTAATGAAGGGCACTTGCCAGTTGTGTAACATTTGTGTAAGCAAGTTTCTACAAATATTCAGACTACACTAGATCCAAGTACCACATGACTTATTCGAGCTAAATAGTATAAGAAATTGAATGCTTCTTGGGAATACAAATAATATTCAGAAAAAATATTATAATTACCTGAAAACCATTTCAGTGGCAATATTTTCCAGCAATGAAGTTGGTAAAAGAACCCAAATTAGTAGTGCTCCACCATGAGTAAATCATTTACTTGTATTGACTATTAGTTTGCTGCTTTATTATAAAGATATCAACCGAGAGACAGTTAATAAAAAAATCTTTTAATGCGTCTCCTGTGTTATTCATGCCAACTAACTGTTAAATTGCTTGCTAAAATGTGCGACTGTCTTGTATGTTATTTGCTAAGATGATTTCAGTATGAAGTAAATTCAGTACCAACAATTAACATTCTTTATTAAAGTTCTAATACTTGGAACAGTTTTGCCTAATTAGGCTACCAACTACTTCCTTTTACTTACGTGTAGTTTACTTTATTACTCTTACAATCTTGGTTCGATTCCCGTTCGGTTTGCTCTTGCTTCGTTTTAATTGAAATCTTTCGAAAAACGAAATTTAGTCCGACACCTGATTCATAACACACTGTCACCGCTAAGTTAACATCCTTTCACATGAGCAACATTATCGGTGAATTGCTAATTTAGTGTCAGTCGGTAGTGTTATAGACTGAGGTGTTCGATGCAACGCGTCCGGATTCTCTACCACTGCTACACTCCGAGATAGCAGTATGAAAACGGCAGAAGGTAACTAAAAGCGCATTCAGATGTTTTGCGAACTGCAAGCAGGTCCTCCTGTGTCCACACACAGCATTCTACCCATTCTAGCAAGACTAATTGAAGAAGTAAACCATAGAAACACCGGAAACTTGCTACCCTTCTGATGCGTCACCAGTGAAGGCTCAATCCTACTGAACTGCGTAACTGGTCGTTCAAAAGAAATGATAAGTGCGCTACAGATTGCACGAATTTACCCTTTATAGTTGCAGAAACGACAGATTACACCTCTTAAAAAGAAAAACACCCTCGTAATCTAAGAGTGAAACTACAAAGAAAACACACAAAAAGATAAAACCTACTAGTGTTCTACTGGTGTCTAACTAACGAGCGTTGGAACCTAACTAGACTGAAAGAAAGGTTGCTTATTCTTCAAAACAAACAAATCAATAATAACTAGGCTACAGACACAACACAGAAACAAAAACGCGTGATTACACGTCTTAAATAGAAAATCACGCTTTCAGAACTGAACTACGAAAAAGCGCACAAAAAACATTAATACGTAACTTGCTGGTCTACTGCTGAGCAACAGGCAAGAGCTCAACTACGATTGTCAGTGAAAACTTACCGGAAAACGTCAGAAAAAACAGATACATCAGATATCTCTTGTTAGGTTTTCAATTACAATGAAAGTAATGTTTTGTGACACAAGACGCAACCAAACTATAAACAATGTTTTCTTTTCGTGTCAGTCTTTTGTCATCTTGATAACACTTTTCACGTTCTCCGGGTTGGGACGGCGAATTTAGCGAGGAGCATGTGCTTTCAGTTTGTTTTCCTGTTCTCATTACCAGACACACATCCGGAATTTCTGGCAATCAACAAGAGCTAATGCGAGGAAGTGTTATATTCAAATATTACAGTACGAAAAATAATAATAATTTGCATGTATTTCGTTCATAGATGCTGCTTACGCAAGCTCATTAAAATACAGTTTGATTTCCGTTTCTGCGGAGTTGAAAAATTGTGAAATTTAATGGCAACCGCAGACAATTTGTTTAGATGTCGCAGTGGAAACCAGGAACGTGATCCGCAGCGAATTTGTGGTGCAAATGAAAACAGCCGTCTGTCACTCATGTGGCGAAGCGATAGCAGGAATTTCGCTTGCGTCATTAAAGCCTGTCAATCTCTAGGAACATCAGCTGTATGAAATACTTCGATGACAAGGAAGTTATTTGCTCATTATCATTGTAATTGTCACATTTATGTCACTAATCTCTCAGAAGTTGCATGCCGTTCTCAAAATATCTGACTGTGATTAAATGCTGTATTTTACGTGATTACAGCGAAAAAATTAGTTTCTAAACAAGCTGTCTGCTGAATGTGTTTAATATTGGAAATAATTCTCACCTCTAGCTTCATTTTCAGCATGGAATCCTAATTTTTGTGGAAAATCTATGTTGGTTTGTACCCATTTACGTGTGTGGCGAAAAGTTCGTGGTATGTCACTGTGATCAGTCTTTTCTGTGCGAATCACTGTTGGTGTCAAGACGTCATTTGGCCTATAAGTTTTCATATGAGTTGAAAATCATCTAATTTTGCGGTCATTTTTAACGTACGATAGCTGTGTTCGTATTGGAATTTGCTATTCATCTCCTACCACAATATCTTCACCTAATGTCTGCAAGTACATCATTGCTCTATTAGTCACATAACGAATTTTTATGAAGGGTACATACTGTACCAATATTAATTCGTCTCAGGTTGCTCAAGTTGCAGATCATGGCAGGATGGATGACTGTAGATACTTTCCCGAGTCGTACGTTTTCTAATTTCACACTCATGGGCACCACGATTGCTATGTTTGGGCTAGAGTAATACGTTTCTTAACCTTCCTAAACTTACTTTTTGTAGCGGCTCCTAATGGGGGATGTTGAATATATTTCTAGTGTATGTATACGTCTAGTATTTACCAAATAATTCCTTGATGAACTATGCACGTCTTTTTTTACTGTTCTCTTATATTTTAATTACTACAACGTAGTAGTGCTCCATGATTGAAAACCAATACTCAAGAATCGGTCGAACGCAAGTTTCTTTAAGTAATTCTTTCGTAGACGACTTACACATGCTTTTTATTTTAATGTAATAAATTTCAATCTGGCATTTCCTTCTCCGCAATTGGATGTGCTGGAATCAATCGTTCCGAAGAAAAGTTTGCTGATGAATATCTAAAGCATTTAACACTATCCTTTGACTTCGGAAATCGATCAACAGTCGTGCAGTGAAACAATAGGGTCTTTATGCATGTTAACGCACATTAATCTATGTCTAGTATATTTCATTGTCTTTAATGTAAGTCATATGCCTGGTCACCTAACATGAATATATCTGCAGATCTTACAGTCTTTCACAACTAATTTTCTAGTAATGCAGCGTCTTTTATAGAACTGCGTCATCCGCGACCACGCACAGAGATTCCGAGCCCAGCTGTCAAATAATTTGTATAGAGGGTGCGCCAGTACTCCACCAACAAACTGCAGAGGTGCTAGTAATTCCAAAAATTAGAAAAAATGTCTAGTAAACATGGGCTCTGAAATGCATACTTTAAGAGCGATGAGCACATTTTCGTACCGGGTACTGTGAAACATATCTCTTCTACTGGAAGCTCTTCGATTTCCATAGTTCAGGAGGAGGTAGTACGGAGCAAAACAAAACAAAAATGTATAGTACACATAGGCTTCAAAATGTATACTTCAAGAGATGATAGATGCGTTTCACAGTAGCCAAGATGCACAAATGCTCGTGGCTCGTAAGGTATGCTCTTTGGAGCCCTTGTGTAATGGACATTTTTTTCTTGTTTTGGTCCGTCCTACCACCTCTTAAAATGCGGAAAGCTACTAGCTTTCAGTAGAAGAGATGTGTCTTACAGTAGCGAAGATGAACAAGTGTTCATTGCTCTTAAAGTAAGCGTTTTAAAGACCATGTTTTCTTTTTTGATCCGTACTACCACCTATGATTTCGATAGAGTTATGGTTCACCGTGTATATGTGGGTAATAATAATGCTGTCGGACTACCCTGAAGCATCAATTGCTTCGAACAGAAATACTTTTCTGCCATTAATTGAAGGAACTTCTCTATTTCTCACTTAGAAACTTGGAATACGTGCCTTGACAGCCAAACGTGATGGAAACATTTTTCACCTGTTTACTTTTAATCTCCTGTGTGGAATTTGCTATTTCTTTAGACACTTGATGATATTTGACTAACACTTCCATCAACATCACGTTGGAATTCTATAAACGTACTGCTGTTTGTCCATCAAAGAAAGTTCTTGCATTCTTCAACGAATTTGATAAATATGTATATTTGTAAGACTGAATCAGATATTTACATGAATTTAAGCAAGAACTTTTCGTTTTCCTTCAACAAACATTCGGATTTCTTAATGCTGTTTTTGGTATAATACGGTCTACTTTTTTCTTTTGCTAAGCATCTGGCGTTTCTAAACGTTCAAAAACAGCATATCTAGTGTATACGTGGAAAGTTTAAGATAATATATTGAGCCGAGCTACACTTCCATGATTACCTCCAGTACTGATCCACAATATTTAGTATTTGAGGCGTGCTTGGAAATCCCCTGTTAAGACGTTGAAATTACATTTTGCTTCTATTAGGATTTCACAGACACTCCGAGATTCATGCATTTCCCACGAAATGAGTAGATTGCATACTAATAGTCATTATAGTATAAATTTCTAATGACTCAGATCATTGTATTTACGAATTTATAAAATTAACTCTCAAGCAATGGTTAAAACAATCATTATGGCTACGAGCTATCCCACTCCGATCAAAGACAAAAGCTATGAACTAAGTCCATCGCTACTGTTCCCATAAACCCCTTAGTTGTGCTGGTACACCCCATTTGCTTGCCTTCTTCATAGCTCCGCAGATCATGAGAAACAATTTGTTGCTCTCCTGAAACAGCAATCTGTGGAACACGAAACTGGAAACAGTGATAGCTTGCCGATTTAAAATACACAGTACTAAGTCAAAACTTATGGGAAATTACTCTCTTACTTCGTGACTTTAAGTTTATGTGGATCCTTGTATATATAACGCTTTTCGTACAAGGTGAAGTGATTTACAGCTGAATTAAATCGTCTCCTCACAACTGATGTAGTGTACGTTGCTAGATGAGGTCCGTTCCTTTCGAAGTAGTGATCTTTACCATCTTGGACAGATCTTGAAAAACCAGATACTGCGGTTTAACTGAGATGCTGGCGGCTCAGTCTGGTCGAGTTCCAATTACGGTCTGCAGGCTTCTCAGAAGATTTACCTGAGCTGAAACACCTGTCAGCAGAGCCAAGATAGTTCCCGGGTTGAGACATAGTCCATTTTCATTTATCCTGGGATAGGTTCGTTACACTTCTAAATTATTCTATGTTTCACAAAACATTTCCTATCTAAAACATGGTACTACTGTCAGTGAAATTAGGCTGCAAAGAAAACTTCTTAATACCTTTCTGGTTTAATTACTTGATGATGAAATTTATTTAATAAAGAATCACAGCATCCAGCATGCGACATAGCTTCCTGTGGGGTTATTATGAACAGTTCTCACACTGAGAAAATCAGAATACGCAGAAAATGAATGCGTAAAGGATAGACACATAAACGCCAAGGCGGATTTGTTAACCACTGAGAAATGCACAACTACTAAGAATTTTATGTGTTGGACATGTCACTACATGCATGGGATGTGCACATTTTTTCCTACCAGATTATAAAATAGCCATATTGCATGTACACAGTGAAACTAACACACAGGCAATGCCACAGTAAGTATTTTATATCGTATTTCATTTGTTCTAGCGGTACTCTGCATGCATGAAATTCGGCGAAGACTTCTGTCAATAAATTCATGTCTGGGTCGGGAATACTTTCACTTTAAACCTTAAAATGAATATTGGAGACCTGTTTTGAATGTTCGTAATACGTCCCGCTCTTCACCGTTAATAGAGCTACAGTAGTTGAGTCTGATGCACTCCCACAATCATTTGTGTAATATTAAAATTATTATGTGCTCTACATATAAATGGTTCTTCTAATTATAACTGATAATTCTCTATGTCAACACTCGCAATTTTCTAATATTTGCTTCGTTGATAATGTCAAACGGTTTAATTAGGTGATGAGTTGGTACTACTACATGTTACTCGAGATCCTTAGCGCATCCCTAGATCTTAGAGGAATTTGTGATACGGTATAACACCACGACAGTGCCAGGATGAATTTTCACTCTGCAGCGGAGTGTACGCTGTTACGAAACTTCCTGGCAGATTAAAACTGTGTGCCGGGTCGATACTCGAGCCTGATATCTTTGACTTTTGCGGGAAAGTGCTCTTGGAACAGAGCTACATGAACGTGACTCATAGAACGCCCTCACAGTTTTATTTCCAGCAGTACTTCCTACTTTCCCAACGTGGATTATCCACAGCCTTGGACGTTGCCAAAAGTACCAAATTCACAAGAGTACGAGCGGGTGGCGACCCCTTCTCAACAGCACGTTGCAAGGCACCCCAGATATGCTCCACAATGTTCATATTTTGTGGAGTTTGGTGACCAGCGGAAGTGTTTAAATTTAGAAGAGTGTTTCTGGAGCCACTCTGTAGCAATTCTGGAGGTCTGGGGTGTCTCATTGTCCTGCTGGAATTCCCAAAGTCCAAAATTGCACAATGGACATGAATGGATGCAGTGATCTAACAGGATGCTCACGTACGTGTCATCTGTCAGAGTCGTATCTAAACGTATCATGGGTCTCATATCTCTTCAGCTGCACACGCCCCACACCATTAAAGAGCCTCCACCGTCTCGAACAGTCCCCTGCTGACACGCAGGGCCCATAGATTCATAAGGTTGTCTCCATTCCCGTATACGTCCATCCACTCGGTACAATCTGAAACGAGACTAGTCAGACCACACAGTACGATTCCATTTATCAACAGTCTATTGTCAATGTTGATGGGCCCAGACGAGGTGTAAAGCTTTGTGTCGTGCAGTTATCAAGCGTACACGAGTGGGCCTTCTGTCACGTTGAACGATTCCCTTCAGTCGTTGTTGGTCCCGTTCTTGCAAGATCTTTTTCTTTTTCCGGGTGCAGCGATGTTTTACCGAATTCTTGATATTCATTGTACACTCCTGGTATGGTCGTACGGTACAATCCCCACTTCATCGTTCCCTTGAGGGGCTGTGTCACATCTCTTGCGCGCCGACTATAGCACCACGTTCAGACTCACTTAAATCATGATAACCTGCAATTGTAGCAGCAGTACCCGATCTAGCAACTGCGCATGAATTTTTTTATATAATAGTTGCCGACCGCAGCGCCGTATTCTGCCTGCTCATTTATCCCTGTACTTGAATACGCATGCCTATACCAGTTTCTTTAGCGCTTTAGCGTAGAAAGTGGAAGAGCAGATATTTAGGACGTCACCTCCGTTGCAGCTGGCAAGAAGGTCTAAGTCAGAAGGTGTGATTGGATTACAAGATGCTAGGTGCAGGTTTTTGATTCTACCCATCACTTTTTTCGAGGTGACGGATCTTCAAACCAACTTTGATGCGACAAAAAAGAGGAAGTAATATGTCGGACGACTGCGTGTGGGGGTGGCGTGGCACGATAGATGGAGGAGGGAGCATCATTAATTGGTAGCCGTCTGGCGCTGAGCCTGACGGAGACGGCTGGAAATCCTCTTAGCGGGCCGGCGGGCCGGCAGGCCGCAGCCTCGAGGACGACAGCGCCGCACCTGCTCCTAACACGGCCCGCTCTAGTGCGCCATACGCACCAGCATGCTAACACACTCCGACAGTCGTTCACATGGCTGATCACGTCGAAGCTAAAATCAAGAACGCATCGTTACACGCACAGAGCTCTGCCTAGCTACAGAACATTCAGCACAGGAAATAGAATCGGTGTAATATGACACCGTGTGGTAGAATTAGAAGTTTTAAAATTTGCGCAATTTGTAGTTTATAACCAATACTAAAATATTGCTGTGGGGGTGGGCTACGTTAGCGTGCAGTAAACAGTCAAACCGTGGTGCTTCTCTTGTAGGAGAAGATGAAAAAAACAGCTAAATCAGTTACAATAGTACAACATCGGTTGCAAACCCATTGATGTATGCTGTTTTGCCCAGAACTGACATGGTGAGACCGTGGCTGTGTACAATTAATGTAGGTTAATTCTTACCAAGAAGAAAACAGCAACCAGCCACTGTTAATACTACTATTTATTTAGGTAAATAACGCCGTTACTGGTTTCGAACTGGCAAGTTCATTGTCAGACGGCTGTTCACATGATTTTCAAGTTACGCTTTACATTACCGTCCGTTTTCGATTTTTATTATTCCACTGTGGTGAAGTATTTTTGGTGTGTTGTTGCCCTACGGTAGAAAACAGTGTTAGAAGCGCCCTATGTGAAAACAACTAACCTCCAAACGATGAAATACAGCGTAAATAAATATGTGAGATTACGTTGTTATGGTACTTACGTCGAAACCATAACCACTTAACCACTTAATACCAGTATTAATAGTGACTGCTTGCTGTTTTCTTCTTTGTAAGAATTAACGTACATCCATTGATCTATGTTTCCACATATTTAGAAACGTCTTTTTCAGAGGAACCAGTGATTTACACCTAAGACTGTTGGCATTACATACACGTTAAAATATGCGTATAAGGCAAAAGTAAAAACAAGTCATTGACTTACAACGATTCTTTACACTTACTAGCTAAATGTTGTTGTGGAGATACGTTACATACGTAGTCATACGGCACAAATGAAGATCAAATACGCCTCCATGATCATGCAACCCCAAAACATCGTGCTGACTTTCATTAAAAAGTGCTTCACAAACGATACTAGTGAACGGATATCGTGAATATGTGCAAAAGTGCAGGAAAGGATAATACTGAAACAGCCAGAAAACGACTAAATTGTTAAGAAAATAGCAGTAAGAAAATGGCATAGCACAGTTCAATTTTATCTTTATTTATTGTATGGCATGGATGACAAAATGACAAAACTCTGTTGATATATCGTGGATCCGGGACAGCAGCCGGTCAGATATTTGTCAAAGAAAAATAGCCAAACAGTCCTATGCTTTCAGAAGTTATTTTATATAGACAACCAGTTCCGGCTTTTCATTAATGCCATCTTCAGGCCACTATACGCTCCATGTATACAGATTCAGAGACAATGATACGTGCATAGCTGGATCCATCAATATCTCGATTCTGTGAGAAGGGTGTGCTTCGAAGACTTGAAAACTTAGCGCAACTTAGCGCATTATAAGTCCGAATTCTTATGTGAAAAATTCTTAAAGCCTTTTAAATAAAACAAACTTTATTAAAATTCTACATCGTAATTCTTCATGTCCAAATATTTGTTTCCCAGCGTAGTCCCCCTAGAGACAAACAAATTTCCTGCAACGAGAGATCAGTTTGTTGATACCGCCGATGGAACCACAACCTCACCTCTACTTGCACCGCTTCATCACAATCAAAGTGATAGTTTGGAAGCACATGAAAAGCGGAATGGAGCAAGTCGGGAATGCATGAAGGATGTTCGATGACAGTGAACCCGAGGCGTCGGGTGTTTGCAGATGTCGCAGCGCTCGTATATGGTCTGTTATTGTCATGTTAAACTAGAGGGTGCTACATGTGTGGACTAACTCTTCGAACTCGAAACTCGATTACAGCACGCTGTTTCTTACATAACGACATGGTTACGTTACACACCACCATGTTACCTGCTACAATTTGGAGCTTTCTAGCGGCAGAGGGCTGTAAATATGTAATATAAAGAATAAAGATGAAGAATGTTAATAACGTTCGTTTATGTAAAAAGCGTTAAGAGTTTTCACATAAAAAGTCTGAAGCATTGTCTCAGTACACCCTAGTATGTATATACATTTTGTGTGTAAGGAAAGATTAAGTACAGGGCTTCTCATTTAAATTAAATTGTTTTTTAAGAAAATCATGTTAATGCCTCATGTTAGAAGGAAAAACGTCAACCATAAAGTGATGGATTTCCATAGCAGCGGGATCATGACCCATCCAGACTGATTTATTGTTCTGGGGCATTACTGCTCGCTATTGTCATCCAAACATGGGATCGTTGATTTCACCAGTGCCATATTTAACGCCATGCAAGATCTCAGCGGCCGCAAGTGACAATGCCCAGAGAGGATAGATACACTATGTGATGAAAAGTATCCGGACAACAGGCTGAAAATGACTTACAAGTTCGTGGCGCCCTCTATCGGTAATGCTGGAATTCAATACGGTGTTGGCCCACCATTAGCCTTGATGAAAGCTACCACTCTCCCAAGCATAAGTTCAGTCAGGTGCTGAAAGGTTTCTAGGGGAACGGCAGCCCATTCTTCACGAAGTGCTGCACTGAGGAGAGGTATCGATGTTGGTCGGTGAGGCCTGGCACGAAATCGGCATTCTAAATTACCCCCAAAGGTATTCTATGGGATTCAGGTCAAGATTCTGCACAGGCCAGTCCATTACAGGGATATTGTTGTCGAGTAACCACTCCGTCACAGGCCGTGCATTATTTACAAGTGCTCGATCCTGTTCAAAGATGCTATCGCCATCCCCGAATAGTTCTTCAACAGTGGGAAGAAACAAGGTGCTTAAAACATCAATGTAGGCCTGTGTTGTGATAGTGTCACGCAAAACAACAAAATTTGCGACCAAACGCCAACACACCGCCTTCGAATTTTACTGTTGGCACTACGCACGCTGGCAGATGACGTTATCAGGCATTCGCCATACCCACACCCTGCCATCGGATTGTCACACTGTGTACTGTGATTCGTCGCTCCACACATGAGTTATTCCACTGTTCATTCGTCCAATGTTTACGCTCCTTACACCAAGTGAGGCGTCGTTTGGCATTTACCGGCGCGATGTGTGGCTTATGAGTAGCCGCTCGACCGTTAAATCCAAGTTTTCTCACCTGCCGCCTAGCTGTCATAGTACTTGCTTTCGATCCTGATGTAGTTTGGAATTCCTGTGTGATGTTCTGCATAGATGTCTGCTTATTACAAATTAAGTCCCTCTTCAACTGTCGGCGGTCTCTGTCAGTCAACAGACGAGGTCGGCCTGTACCCTTTTGCGCTGTACGTGTCCCTTCACGTATCCACTTCACTATCACATCGTAATCAGTGGACCTAGGGATGTTTAGAAATGTGCAAATCTCAAGTAGAGACGTATGACACAAGTGATGCCCAATCACCAGACCACATTCGAAGTCCGTGAGTTCCGCGGAGCGCCCCATTCTGCTCTTTCACGATGTTTAACGACTACTGAGGTAGCTGATGTGGGGTGCCTGGCAATAGTTGGCAGCACAATGCACCTAATATGAAAAACGTATGTTTTTTCTGGTGTCTGGATACTTTGGATGACATGATGTGTATTGTTCGCTCGGGAGCTCAAGAGCCAAGTCACGTACCAGGATTCAGGAAAAGTTTTTTTCCCATTTTTTCCAGGACTAGCGTATACAGCGACAGCATGACTATTGACGTTTGCGAGTGTTGGGGCACCTAGGAGAGCGAACGTTGCCAGATTGCATTTTCTATCCTCATGCGGCCCAGCACCAAGTGAGATGGTACGCGGTGCCACTGAGTGTACAAAACGATTCACATTGCTGGTAATTTCGACAGCAGGGTTTACATTTATTGTGGGCTAAGACCGATGGTTGTGCCGTATCTTTGAGGCCTCTGTGGAGTCTACATTCAACAAAACTCTTCATATCACCCAGGCTGTCCTCACGTACCTCGCTACAGAGGTTGCTGCGCTGTGTTCCTTGGCAACAGACTCTCCAAATCTGTCACCCTCTGAAAAGGCACAGTCATGAGTTTCCGAAAGGGCAACACTTCACCAGTCATCAGTCACTATGGCAGATGAACTTTGGCATAGAATTGAAGTAGCAGCATCTGTCATCCAAGCGCAGTGGGACTGAATGGCAAGCCGTGTTAGAGCCATTGTTGTGGCTAGAGGGACAGGTCCACGCACTAAATTTCGCACCCTGTGCACCCTCAAATCATCTGCAGACATTATCTGATAAAGTGTGCACGAACACCTATAAGTTGATATGAATTTGGGTGTGTCCACCCTTCGCCTTTATGTCGGCTTGAACTCTTTCAATGAGATGTCTAAACATGTGTGGGCTAATGGCAGCTCTTTCTTCCTCAAGAGCCGTCACTATCGAAGGTAATGATGTTGGGCGTTGGCCTTTTGAGCGAATTCGACGTTCTAACTGTTTCCAAACATCCTCCATTGAGTTCAGGTGGGGACTATGGAAGAGTCATTAACTTTCATAAATGCTACTGCCCACAAACCATTGTCCCACGGATAATGATTTATGAAAGGGTGCATTATTATGCTGTCCGCCCCTGGTAGCTGAGTGGTCAGCGCGACGGCATGTCATACCTAATGGCCCGGGTTTGGTTCCCTGCTAAGTCGGAGATTTTCTCCGCTCAGGGACAGTGTGTAGTGTTGTCCTTATCATCATTTCATCCCCATCGACACGCAGTTCGCCGAAGTGGCGTCAGCTAGAAAGGCTTGCACCAGGCGAACGGTCTACCCGACGGCAGGCAATAGCCACACGTCATTTCCATTTTCTATTATGCTGATACAAGCAAGCATCGTCTCCGAACCGTTTCTCTGCTGTACATAACACACAATGCTGTAAAATGTGTTCATATCCTTCCCCATGTAACGTTTTCTTAATCTCAATGAGGTTATCATCCCCCAGTCAGGAAGAACACCCGCTACCATAAAACTCTGTGCTCTGTACTGCACTGCTGGCACTGCACCTTTCATCGGACTGTCTCAGGGAGTAGCCTCATTCATCATTCCAAATCATTCGTTTCCAGTGGCGTAACTCTTTACACCACTTCAAGCATCGCTTAGTGTTGACTACAGACACGTGTGGCTTATGAGGAACTGCTGGAAAATTGTACCCCGATCATTTTAACTCCCTATGCACAGCTATTGTGCTATCTGGACAGCTGATAACACTTTCGAACGCATAAGTTATTTCTTCTGCTGATTTCGTGCGACTTTGATGCATGCCTGTATTCGTCGTGGCACACCATCCACAAGTTCATCGATGCACTGTTGGTCCAGATTGTCCCACTCCTCAACGGCGATTCGGAGTAGATCTCTCAGACTGGTTGGTGGATCACGTCGTCCATAAAAGTCCTTTTTCAATCTATCACAATCATGTTAGACAGCCGGCCACTGTGGTCGAGCTGTTCTAGGCGCTGCTGCTACTGTCGCAGGTTTGAATCCTGCCTCGGGCATGGATGTGTGTGATGTCCTTAAGTTAGTTAGGTTTAAGTAGCTCTAAGTCTATTGGACTGATGACCTCAGATGTTAAGTCTTACAGTGCTTAGAGCAATTTGAACCATTTGAACCATGTTCGATAGGGTTCATGTCTGGAGAACATGCTGGCCACTCTAGTCGACCGATGTCGTTACCCTGAAGGAAGTCATTCACAAGAGGTGCACGATGGTGGTGCAAATTGTCGTCCATGAAGACGAATGCCTGCCAATATGCTGCCGATATGATATGCACTATCGGTCAGAGGATGGCACTCACGTATCGCACAGCCGTTACGGCGCCTTCCATGACCACCAGCGGCATACGTCGCCCGCATAATGCCACGCCAATGCAGCAGGGAACTTCCATCTTGCTGCACTTGCTGGACAGTTTGTCTAACACGGTTCCGACGATTGTCTGATTGAAGGCATATATGACACTCATCGGTGAAGAGAACGCGATGCCAATCCTGAGCGGTCTATTCGGCATGTTGTTGGGCCCATCTGGTCTCGTGGTTACAAAGATGGACTTCGCTATGGACGCCAGCGGTGAAGTTGCGCATCATGCAGCCTATTGCGCGTAGTTTGAGTCTTAACACGACGTCTTGTGGCTGAACAAAAATCGCTATTCAACATCGTGGCCTTGATGTCATGGTTACTCCGAGCCATAATCTGTAGGTAGCAGTCATCCACTGCAGTAGTAGCCCTTGGGCGGCCTGAGCGAGGCATGTCATCGACAGTTAATGTCTCTCAGTACCTCCTTGATGTCCGACAACATCGCTTTGGTTCACTCGGAGGCGCCTGGACACTTCCCTTGTTGAGAGCCCTTCCTGGCATAAAGTAACAATGTGGATGAGATTGAAACGTGGTATTGACCGTCTAGGCATGTTTGAGCTAGAGACCACACCAGCCGTGCACCTCCTTCCTTGTGGAGTGACTGGAATTGATCTGCTGTCGGACTCCCTTCTTCTAATAGCCGCTGCTCATGCATGATTGTTTACATCTTTGGGTGGGTTAGTGACATGGGTTAGTGACACCTCTGCACAGTCAAAAGGACGGTGCCTGTGATACAATATCCACAGTGAACATCTATCTTCAGGAGTTCTGGGAACCGTAGTGATGCGAAACAATTTTGATGTGTGTATTAAAGAAACAATTAGACCACTGGTGGGCAGCAGTAACTATTGAAAGGTTTGGTCGTCGCGTTTTAATGGCAGGAAGGATGTAGGAAGCTGGTTTTATGGACTTGAAAGGCTACACTCACAATTACAGGAATGTTGTTCGACTGCTTAGCGGACCGATCGTAGCGCCGAACTTCATGCTAGCAAGTCACAGTATCTCCACTCTGCCCGTATTCCACTCAAGATTATGGTTAGCGTCGCTTACAGCTCCTGCGTATTAGCATGAACAAAAATATGTATTTCAGATTCATGACAAATTTCATTGTGTAATGTTTGACAATGCATCTTCAGATCTTTGAGATTCTTTGGTTTCAGGCTCAGATATATATTCATTACAGTCGTCATTTATAGTGAGGTTTTTACAGAGTCAGATGCGGGATTATTAATCATCTCTACACCATCGAGTAACTTTGGCAACTGACTGCCTTAGTTTTTCGATTCTCATCGGACTATATGTTACTGTAACGGTGATAATTTCATGGCTGTTTTGAATTCCTTATGAGCCCAAATGTTTATTATTGTAATAAACCAAAGAGTGCACATAAATCTCGAGTTTATTATCACTTTTAATCATTTTAAATGGCAAATATTTTCTCAGTTCCCGATGTTAAACACTGCTAAGGGCAAAATAATTTATGACGTTAGTAAATCCGATGCATGCATCAAATTCAGCACTAATTCTCAAGGGTGTGCCTGCTTCACGATTAATTCTGATGCAGTTGAATTTACTTTTCACACGTAGGGTTTTGTAGATTCTCGGTTGAATATATATTGAAAAAGGGAGGGTCTTCCGATGTGAAGAACCACTTGAAAAGAAAATATGAATTAACAATATACCAAAAGGTATCTGGAACCAAAATACTATATTATGTCCAATTATTCAGTTAATCCTATTTACATTTATTTCATACCTTTTTCTTCAAATGGTTCAAATGGCTCTGAGCACTATGAGACTAAACATCTAAGGTCATCAGTCCCCTAGAACTTAGAACTACTTAAACCTAACTAACCTAAGGACATCACACACATCCATGCCCGAGGCAGGATTCGAACCTGCGACCGTAGCAGTCACGCGGTTCCGGACTGAGCGCCTTAACCGCGAGACCACCGCGGCCGGCACCTTTTTGTTGCATTTAAGTTATTCATATATACACTAATATCTCCATTATAAACTCTTAACACTATGGGAAAATAACTGACTAACAACAAATTTAGTTCTTCTCAATAGCATGACTCTCACCACTACCATTAATATTAAAGGACATTCACTTTAATAACTTCCATCCCTCTACCTGGAAGCCCAAAATAAGCTAGTAAATTAAAAACTAAATATCTGCGTTGTAACGAGTGGATCCCCGTTGGCCGTGTATCTTGGACACAGCTTTTCTTTCAGTGTACATTCTGGTATTTTCTTCATACAACAAACCACATAACCCAACAGTTTGTATCAATTCTGTAAACCCCTCGCACTCGTCAATAATGCACAAATAATTGCATCGTCTTAGTCATTAAGTAGTTGGTGTTTAGATGAAGCTGGTTTTAGCTCCGGTCTTTGTCTCCACACTCTATCATGTTAGAGATGTAGCGTAGCATGTCGCTATGTATTTCGTTATTTCCGTCTCCTTAGTTAAGTGAATTCTTTTATTTACGAAAATTCGAGAAGCCATTAGAAGCTCCGCAGGATCTAGTTTTCCTAGGTTATTTCACTGACTGACAAGATATTCAAACAGTGCAGCTTCTAGTGATCGCTTGACGTATAATTTGCACTTCTTTCGTAAATAGTATGCCTCACTGTGCTTTCAGTCTATGACAAACCGATCAGTTCAGTTTATATAATTATTAATTCCATTTACAGAAACTCTTTCGTAACCATTGCCTACGTTTCATCACTGAAATTACTCCTACATATTTTTGTCATTTTATTAATTGCCTTCCATTAATATCCGTCTTAATGAAAAGTTCTAAGTTACTTTTTTCCATCTATACATGTAGGCAAAAGAATCCTCATATCACAATTACCAGTTAGTTTTCGTAACGCCATTAACCATTGACAGAGCATAATACGTTTTGCAAGTGGAAGCATTATTATTTATGGTTGCAGATTAGCAGTTATCGGTGAGAAATATATGGCGAGATATTTATTTCACAAATTGGGATCCAAATTACGGATTCAAAATATATTTCATATTTCTTTTCTTCTTACTTTTAGCGATATGGTAAACCGAATGGAACAATTCCGGAAACTGACAATATCCTTCGACGATACAAGGAAGTAAATGATCGGATATGTATTGCATTTGAGGGGAACTGAATGCAGTGCAGAGAAAAAAATCAACATATTAGGTGGGAGGTGTGTTATGTACCCTTTGTCCTAATTCGTCTATTTGAAATGAGATGAGAAATAGCTCCCCGTGTTTAAAAATATTTTAGGTTGAAGATCTAAATGGGACACAATCCATGTAAGTGATTACAGGCTACTGTGAGATTAGATGCTTTACCAAGACTTTTACTAAAGAATCAGGTTCTACAGTGTTTAACTACTGCCTTATTTATTTGTTGTACGACTTTTAGTAATAAGTTAGTAGCTACAGATCTTAAGTTACATTATTCAGCTATCTGTAGTTCAGAGTCCTTAAATACATCACATTAATTCAAAACGTTAAACACTAATTCTCAGCTAAGAGTGCATCACAAATTCGCGTGCATAAAGGTAGGTCATTATTCTCAACGTAGTGCAGCAATCTCGCACTATAAATAGCTATTTTCTGTCCTAGTAATTGCTTCGCGATTAACAAGACTCTCTTCCCAAAATTCTTTTCCTTCCACAATGTTACAGCCTATTGAAGGGCATGACAGTCGTGAAATTATGCTCCTAAGAAACAACGAGTATACCACTGGAAAATCCTGGTACACACAGCCCGATCTTCTCTGTCCATTTGAGTTTTGTAGTTGAATTCCGCGTGGACAGGAGCAGAGACTGGCGTTCTGCATACAAAGGCGGCTTGGCTATCTGCTATTCGTCTGGCTGCTCTGTTTATACGCCTCACACGATCATTCAGAGGGCACTTCGGAGCTCAGGCATGTGCATTCGCTTCCATTTGTAATCATTTGCAAGTCCCGCCCTGCTTTGCATTGGTATTCACTTGCATTTCTAATCATCTGCGTATCCTACTCGGCTTTGCATTGCCGATGGTGTTCTCGGTGTTACTTCCTGGAATTGAAAGTTTTATAAGCACTGGTGAAAAAAGAAGGCTGTTTGAATTAGCAGATATGTTGCTAAATATGGGAGGTCGTAATCTGTATGAAGTCTGTCCATGCTTTTATGAAAAATGGGGACAATGAACCAATACAGTCGCCCTTTAAGGGTTTTCTAGCTAATAGAATTTCTATCTGATTTCAGTCGCCCTCTCTAAATTTCCTGGATATTTTGACATAATCAGATAATCAGTACACGGGGATCATGAGCGACTCCATGTTCCATTAATATTCGATTCTGCCGTAATTCATTACTCTTCTTCAGACTTTTGAAATGAAAACCTTCCAGTCGTTGACAAGACCGGTTAGTGGCTGACCTAAGATTTGAAATTTATGTATATTTATCCCCTTATCCACCAAGACACGTGTCACAGAGATGGCAGACTCTGAACTGTCGCATGCGTCAGCAATTACTTTCATATTTTGAAAATTGCGCCGTTACAACATAATATCAGGGGATAATCTAAAGCCGGACGATTTTTGGAACAGTGTACTATTAATAAATGAGTAAAACAGGCGAAATATCCGATACAAAAGGACCCAGAAGCGCTATCTTTGTGTGACTGGAAATTTCAATGATAAGGAAGCCCAGAGAATGAAGAATTGTCAGGTAAAGTGGACGCGTATAAATGCGTCCCCTAATAACTTTATTCGAGTTAGTCCATTTTACTACTTCCTAAAATACTTAAAATTCCTCCTGAAACAACGTGTATCTACGTTTAGTTTATAGTTAGGCGCACTTACGTTTGTTCCTTAACAAGTACCGCACAGATTTCACTGAAGCACTAATGCAACACAGCATTCACCATGTGCCCGACTTACGTGTTCGTTCCATCATTCGTCAGTGACACAGCGTTTTCGGTTTTGACATAATATTTGCAAGCAGATTATTGTCGAGCAATGGTCCTCTGCTGGTAACTGAAGTGCATTTGATTTCGCACCACACATTTAGTCGCTAGATTGGCTGTCAGCATGTGTGCTAAAACTAGATCAGCACCTTACAAAACAGCAAGAATTACAAGACACGTAATGTTCACAATTCTGTACAATTTTATTCCACGAATTACACATAATGACTTAAAACTCCGGTAACTAAATCTCAAGAATTCATAAGACTTTCCAGACTCTCTTATAATTATGAATCGACATTTCAGCCTCTAGTGGCCTCAGGCCGAACCTATAAAAATTCGAATCCTTCCAGACTGGAATTAACTTAACTACATGCTACAGGCTACATGCTAGCTTATGGTTTATTACAATGCAGTACTTCCCTAGTCATCGCTACAAATAACCTCGTTCATCCATCCACGGAAAAGGATGTTCCATTATCTGTTTTCTTAGTAATTCATCCGGATGAAATATCTGATTTGTGACAGGTATATACGAAAAATTATGAATAGCTCTTGTAAAATTTAAGTAGAGAGATTGGTCTGTAGGAAAATAACAGTCGTAAACGCGTTTCGGAAAGTCAAAGTGGAAGAGAATTTATGGCTAGAATGTTACTTTCAATTTCAACTGAAAAGACGATACAGTGTGTTCAGAATAACCGCCCTACTTGTTATTTGTTTTCTTATGTATCCGCAAGTATATATTCAAATAAAGGGACTGGTTCCGTGCATACTCTAAAACAGTACATAATTTAATTAGGTATTGTCCTTCAATGGTGATTCCAAAAATTACTCATGGAACTGTTTGACAAGAACTACGTATCCAAACCTTGTACAGCGCAGACTTTTGTTTTCATCTCTAATAACCTAGTAGACGAAGGATCGTTGAATTCTAATCGTCTTTTCTTCATTCTATCACACAGCTTGCGATTTTGTTAGACAATGCTGTACAGAAACTTTTAGAGCCGACTCTTGAATTACTTAGCCTTCTAGCGCTCTTGATCAGGCGAGTTACGTCCATCTGTGTCCTATTGGGTATCTCACTATTTTGTGCTATGGGGTTTCTATTACAGTAATCCCAGAGTTACCTGATAAAAGTACAGACCTCTCAGCAGTATTCAGCTCTCACACAGACTGTAATTTTTGTTTGTTGTTACAGCCGTAGTGGCACTGTTCCTTTTTAATGCTTACTGTAGGAAGGACTCTATAGTCCTCGCTCAAAAAATCATATGTAGTATATACGGGGTGTTTTATTTTCTTTCTTGAATTTCGATTCCCCACGAAAGGGGCGGGCTGGCAGAGGCTTAGCATGCCGCTCTTCAGCCTACAGACTATGTTTTAAAAAGATGAAGATGATATATAATAAAAACAGGCGATAAAATCGGGGACTTAAATGGTAACATGGCGAAAAAATCGTGAAGCTTAATACATAGAGCAAAGAGATGATGATGTTAATAAAACACATATGAAGCAGACAGGTAAAATAATAGACAGACAATTAAAAACACGGCGACAGTCTGGTTTCTGTTCGCAAAAGACATAAAATTCACACCCAGCGACAGCATGGTTTCTGTTCGCAACAGTTGGAAAGACGAAACAACACTGAACATTCACTGCAACACTGCACTAAGAGGTTGGCAAATATGACATACCACAACCGTGAGCTGGTGGGAGGGGCGGGGGGGGGGGGGGGGGACTGGACAGATGATGGGCAAATGAAAAAGGGGGGAAGGAGAGAAAAGCTAAGGGGGGCAGGGGGAAAGAAGCCGATGGAGGATGAGGACCCATAAGAGGGGTGGGGGCTGCTGGACAGATGCAACAGGGAGTGAGGAAGGCAAAGGAGGGGAATACAAAAGGACTCGGGTGTGGGGGGGGGGGGGAAGGGAGGTAGGGAGAGGTTATATGGGGAGAAAACAGGATGGAAGGGGAGGGAAGAAGGAGCCCAAGGAAAGGACGGAGGAAAGGAGGAGGGTGAGGATCAGAGTTGATAGGAGGGATAAATGGAGGGAGAGAGGGCATCATCCAAAAGGGAGAGTTGATGGAAGCCACCTTGGGAAAGGACGGGAGACGTATACGGAAGGCGAGGCGGTGTGCACGACGTTCACGGATCAGGAGGGACTTACAGAATTTGGGGGGGGGGGGGGGGCTACAGGGTATTCATTGTAACTGAAGACTTTAAAATATCGCGAAAACCACACATGAGACGAAAAATGTTATAACTCCTTTTTTTTATGTGTCTCGGGGTCGAACATCCAATGATACCATATCCTACCCCCGACTCGACCCCATAGGTGGGTGGCAAGAAGAAACTTTGAAATCTTCAGTGGGAATCCCCGTTTTTTATTGAAGATCAGATTTTTTTTTTGGCAGAATCTACATACGTTTTGTCTTACCCTTTTTCTTCGTTTCGCCACAGATGGCGCTGTAATCGGAGGAATAAAAATGGGTACACAGTCATCATTTACGACATGCTACTCAATGGCCCTTGAATATCCAAAGGCACGTGGGACATCAAATCCATGCTGCGAAGGTAGGACACGCCAGTATTTCATAATTTTCTAATTGAAAATCCCATTCGCAAAGCTGCATTCCTCCGACATATCGAACAGGGGACGACTCGAAGAGCCTCCGTGGCCGTGTAGCGAAGTACGACGTATCACTACAGGCAGTACACTGCGAGTGGAGCTCACTCATCGCGCAGACGTATAACTGATGGCGGCTCTAAACATTACAATACTGTCAAGGTGTTCATTGCCTGTACACCTACCTATCATTTGGAGCACAACTGTGCAAGTGGACGATGAGTTTTGCAACTACAGTAGAAAAAACTGAAATGAGCCTAATTTACAGATAATGTAGGAGAAATGTTAAGGCTGCTATAGCCTTGTATGCCGAGCGTTTTCCAGAGAAAGCTCGCTCTCGTTCGTTCTTTTACAAGGTTGTGAATGCCTTTATGTCTGATGACAGCGTACAGACCGGCAAAAAGAAACTAAGCAAACGTTATAGGAGAAGCTAGTAAAATAGCTGTACTAGTGTCATTGCACCACAACCGACGGATAAGCGTCCGTCTATTATACCGCGTCCAGTATGTCCGTAAGCAGTTTGTCACAATAATGATTGATCTTAAGTATCATCCATACCATGTTTGACTGCTTCAAGAACTTCCTGGTGCCGATTTCCATAACTGGGTAGTGTTGTGTGAGTGGGCACGTCAAAAAATGCAAACAACTCTCACATTCTTTAACGAGGTACTATTTTCCAATGAGTCCATACATTCACAAACCATGGTAGCGTTAACCGGCGTAAGATTTATTACTGGAGTATAGACAATCCCCACTGTTTACGAGAAGTTGACCAAAACGAATGGCGTGCTATCATGGGGACCTAACTCATTGGTCTGTACTTTATCGGCGGCAAATTGAACGGACGGAAATATCGAACGTTTCTGGAGATGGAAATATCGGTACTACTGCAGGATGTAGCCCTGAACGTTCGACAACGTATATAGTTTCAGCATGACTGTTGCCCAGCGCATTACGCATGGGAGGTAATGGACCGTGTTTACACTGGACGGTGGATCGCCCCAGGTGGCCCTCTTAATTGGCCCGTTACGTCGCCGGATTTGACGTCGCCAGATTTGATGTCACCGGATTTTTTTTTTTGGGGGGGGGGGTTATTTAGAAGATAACGTGTACCTGCAAGTGCAATCAGGCTGGGAAGACATCGTCAACCGCATCATAAACGCGTGTGCTGGCATTCCCAAAGATATGTTTCTGTTCTGTGTTCGGTCGTTTGAAAGGCGATTCACTAAGTGTACTGAAGTTGGTGGTACTGCGCTTCAACACTTACCCTAATTCTAGGTTAGAGTAGCGATCGCCTCGTGTACCTGTACCTATTCCTCCTATTACAGAGCCATCTGTACCGAAATGAAGGATATGCATAAGACAAAACGTATGTAGATTTTTCCGTAGAATACTAATCAGCAAGAAAAAAAACGGGGGCTCCCATTGAAGATTTCAAAGTTGTCCCTGCCACGTATGCATGGAGGAGGATGGGTGGTCGAATGTAGTGTGATTGAATGTTCTCTCCGAGACGAACAAACTTCAGTTATAACTTCCTTCGATCCAATGTGTAGTTATCAAGATATTTCAGTGTCTTCAGTTAAAATGAACACCCTGCATAAGAGAGAGTGCTGAAAACTAACGTCTCTGAATATTTTATGTGAAAATTCTTAAAGCTTTCTAAATAAAACAAACGTTATTAACATTCTAAATCTTCATTCCTCGTGTCAATATATTTGCAGCCCTCTGCAGCTAGATCGCTCCGAATAACAGTGTGTAACATAGCGGTGTGTGAGGGTAAATACAGACGTCAGCCACCGTGGGACTACGTCAGACAGGAAGCGGTGTTCACATTGGCCTTACGTATAGCAACATGAAACAACTACACTCCTGGAAATGGAAAAAAGAACACATTGACACCGGTGTGTCAGACCCACCATACTTGCTCCGGACACTGCGAGAGGGCTGTACAAGCAATGATCACACGCACGGCACAGCGGACACACCAGGAACCGCGGTGTTGGCCGTCGAATGGCGCTAGCTGCGCAGCATTTGTGCACCGCCGCCGTCAGTGTCAGCCAGTTTGCCGTGGCATACGGAGCTCTATCGCAGTCTGTAACACTGGTAGCATGCCGCGATAGCGTGGACGTGAACCGTATGTGCAGCTGACGGACTTTGAGCGAGGGCGTATAGTGGGCATGCGGGAGGCCGGGTGGACGTACCGCCGAATTACTCAACACGTGGGGTGTGAGGTCTCCACAGTACATCGATGTTGTCGCTAGTGGTCGGCGGAAGGTGCACGTGCCCGTCGACCTGGGACCGGACCGCAGCGACGCACGGATGCTCGCCAAGACCGTAGGATCCTACGCAGTGCCGTAGGGGACCGCACCGCCACTTCCCAGCAAATAAGGGACATTGTTGCTCCTGGGGTATCAGCGAGGACCATTCGCAACCGTCTCCATGAAGCTGGGCTACGGTCCCGCACACCGTTAGGCCGTCTTCCGCTCACGCCCCAACATCGTGCAGCCCGCCTCCAGTGGTGACACGACAGGCGTGAATGGAGGGACGAATGGAGACGTGTCGTCTTCAGCGATGAGAGTCGCTTCTGCCTTGGCGCCAATGATGGTCGTATGCGTGTTTGGCGCCGTGCAGGTGAGCGCCACAATCAGGACTGCATACGACCGAGGCACACAGGGCCAACACCCGGCATCATGGTGTGGGGAGCGATCTCCTACACTGGCCGTACACCTCTGGTGATCGTCGAGGGGACACTGAATAGTGCACGGTACATCCAAACCGTCATCGAACCCATCGTTCTACCATTCCTAGACCGGCAAGGGAACTTGCTGTTCCAACAGGACAATGCACGTCCGCATGTATTCCGTGCCACCCAACGTGCTCTAGAAGGTGTAAGTCAACTACTCTGGCCAGCAAGATCTCCGGATCTGTCCCCCATTGAGCATGTTTGGGACTGGATGAAGCGTCGTCTCACGCGGTCTGCACGTCCAGCACGAACGCTGGTCCAACTGAGGCGCCAGTTGGAAATGGCATGGCAAGCCGTTCCACAGGACTACATCCAGCATCTCTACGATCGTCTCCATGGGAGAATAGCAGCCTGCATTGCTGCGAAAGGTGGATATACACTGTACTAGTGCCGACATTGTGCATGCTCTGTTGCCTGTGTCTATGTGCCTGTGGTTCTGTCAGTGTGATCATGTGATGTATCTGACCCCAGGAATGTGTCAATAAAGTTTCCCCTTCCTGGGACAATGAATTCACGGTGTTCTTATTTCAATTTCCAGGAGTGTACTTCGTCTGCATTGTATTTCCTGACAGTTTGCTTTGAAACTGCAACCATGAATTTACTCCGGGTTTTGACATACTGGAAGAAGAAGGTGAAGAAATGGCTGGTGTGTGTGTTGCATCCATTTGCTCTTCTATGGGTGCATCCTATGAATCAGGGCCGGCCACGGTGGCCGAGCGGTTCTAGGCGCTACAGTCTGGAACCGCACGAACACTACGGTCACCGTTTCGAATCCTGCCTCGGGCATGGATGTGTGTGATGTCCTTAGGTTAGTTAGGTTTAAGTAGTTATCAGTTCTAGGGGACTGATGATCTCAGAAGTCAAGTCCCATAGTGCTCAGAGCCATTTCTTATCAATCTGGTGCGAGACGAATACGGGGAGTTCCAAAATTAAATGGCACAACTAATAGAGGATGAAGAGCGGTTGTGTGGTATTACAGAATGAGTAAAACTAATTTGTACCATCTCCTGAGCTTGGTTGGTCCAATAATAGAGAAACGCTCCGCTCAACTCAGGGAAATCATTCCGGCTGATATACGACTTGCAATTTGCTTGAGGTAAGCGCTGACACATTATTTTGTCATACAGGTGAGTCACTATCCATTTCCACCATGAAAAACTCCGAATGTATGATAGGTCCTGAAAATTTTGCAGGACAAAAGTGGCATGGTACAACGGGGGCCATAATATGATGTTGGTATTTTGTTGCTAGGTGGGGTCGCTTCAGAGATATGAAGGCCAACTTTTTTTTAATGGGATGCTACAGTTTGGTACTTATTTTCTGATAGCGGCTTTCGAGACAAATCCAACGATGTGAAACAGTAAGGCCTTAGAACATCAAGGAAGGTCACTAAGGTGGCATGAACGTTCATTTACAGAAGGTGTTCGAAGTGATGACCATTGGTATCAATGCAGTGCTGTAATCTTCTTATCATGGGCTGAGTGTTATTCCTTACCACATCGGCACTTATCGAAGCACATGCTCAGACAATTCTCTCTCGCATATCTTCATGTGTAGTTGGAACATCTTAAGGCGCTTCAGCTCGGAACCGCGCTGCTGCTACGGTCGCAGGTTCGAATCCTGCCTCGTGCGTGGATGTGTGTGATGTCGTTAGGTTAGTTAGGTTTAAGTAGTTTTAAGTCTAGGGGACTGATGACCTCAGATGTTAAGTCCCATAGTATTTAGAGCCATTTGAACCATTTTTTTGAACCCAAACAACAAAACTGACTTATTACTTTCAGTGTCTTACTATCTAATCTTATTACCTCTGCATCGCTGATTTAATTCTATAACTTTCCAGTATCCATAACAAAATGTGATTTATGTTCATTTTACAGCCTCTTGTGAAGGCACACCACTATCCATTCCATTTGAAAGTTCTTTCACGTCCTTTTCCGTCTCGGCAGACCTCCAAGTTTTAATTTGTTCAATATAAATATAGAAAAGTAAAACCAATCATTCTTTTGAAAAAAATGTTTATTGTATGAACCAGTTTTTGAAACTTTTCAGGTTCATCTTCACATGGTGCACATGGAGATTAGATTATTTCATAGTATATTGCCGGGACTGCCTCTGTGACAAGAAGATAGGAAATTCCTTACTGTAACTCCATGAGTAATGGATTCAAATTGCCAAATAGATATTACTCACGCCGATACATCGAAGCATTTTCTATTTTCTTGTCACAAAGCCAGTTCCCAGCATTACGCTATGAAATAGTCATGTATCTTCCATGTGCGTTGTCTTAAGATGAGCCTTAAAAGTTTCGAAAACTGGTTTATTGAATAAACAAGTACTCAAAAAGGAGACTGTTGTCCGTTTTCTGTTTTAATGTTTAATAAACGATAACGGATTCTTAAACACCAGTAATGGATAAGCTTCATGTTTAATTGTTCTCCCTGAACTGTAGTTCTCACTTCAAATTTCTCCTTGGTTTCCCTTACTGCTTGTTCAGTGTAAGACTGAATCACATTGGGGTAAATTACAACCATGCGTCACTTCCTTATCAACCACAGTCTCCCTTTCGTGTCCTTTTACTATAAGAGCAGCAATGAAATCTCTGTACAAGTTGAAGACAACCTTTCGTCTCCTTGATTTCATACCTGCTATGTTCATAATTACAAAGAGTGTACTCCAGTTACTATTGTGAAAAGCTTTCTCTAAATTTACAAATCCTACAAACATAGCTACTTCTTTCTTCGATCTATGTTCTGTGAAAATTTGTAAGGTGAGTATTGCCTCGTGTATTTATCTGGAACCCAAATCGATCTTCTTCGAGGTCGGCTTTTAGCAATTTATGTATTCTCGTGTAAATAATTCGTGTACGTTTTTTGCCACCATGATTTATTAACTATTTGCAAAGAGAAAATAATTCAAGAGTGAATTTCTAGAGTGAATACCCCATTGGCGTTCTAGGAAAACAGATAATAGCTTTGAACTTCTAACAATGTTGCATTTTTTCCCTTATTATTTAAATTTTCTCATGGAACAACAGTTTTCACTGATTTAGGGATATCTATAACCGGGTAGTGATCCGTACTGGGATAGCTGGGATAGCTAGGCGGACACTTGCTTGCAAAAGGCGAGTTCGAGTCCCAGTCCAGCATAAAATTGTAACCTGTCAGAAAGGTTTCAGTGTTTATAGTCAGACTGGGGTTTGATTCACGCGAGTCTCGGATGCGAGTGCGAAATCTTAACCAATGTGTCACATCACTTGGTAAACCTCTGTTAGTGAAGTTTCTTGGCTCCCACTTACACGTACGCGGTGGTGGAGTTGAAAGTAATACGTAACTTATTCCGCTTATTACATCTTCGCACATGCCACACACTGTTTCCGCGAATCAGTTAATGTTATCAGTTCAAGGCTCAGGTTTTATTCCTTGTCATAAGATGACAATCCGGTGGACATATGATAAAATACTTTTGTCACACACATCAAAAAGTTATGTATATGCATACTGCAAAATTTAAACGACTACAAAATTTCGCCAGGGGCTAAGGTACTTTACATGATTTCTAACTGTTCATTTGTGTTCAATTACTCTTTTGTGATAAGTTGATTTTTACGGGAAATTATTTTCCACCTTTGTTTATATACCTTCTTTCTTTTAAATGAGAGAAATCGTCGTAGCTGGCAGACACCCACACTAGAAGTGCAACACACCTGGGGGCGGCTTCATTCTTATTTTTGTATACGACTTGGTTTCTTACTGAACATGTGGCGCTCCGCAGAGTCTTAGAGGTCTGCAGAACATCTCTTTTTCCATTCGATTTCTAATAACGTAAAATATTTTAGTTGAAAGAGACGGCGTTTATATCTACGGCGAACAGCAGTAACGTTTTCGTGAGACGTTTCAGTCTTATTACGTTGAAACGGGAATTTCTTTCCTTTCTTTTTATTTCGCTCCTTATTTCTCGCTTTTGAAGTTTTTTGATAGGCAGTTGATGTTGCTAAAATCTTTTATTGCCGTTATCGACTGTTTCCACTTCGTATAAACTGCCATACGTAATTAGCTCAAAATTAATTTCTCACAAAGACCTTAAAATACTTTCGCTTCTTTGGGTTTCTCACGTCTGCTTTCGTTTCAATGTGAAAAATTTCTTTCGTCCAATCAATCGCACCATTACTATATTTCTCACCATTCGTTTTCCCTGCCGCGTACGTCTGCAGCATCATTTACGTGAGCCAGGATCAATGGATTGCGATAGTAGCAACGGTGGCGAATATACGGGTCATTCAGAAGGAACTATAAATGTCTGACTAGGTTTCCAGCCAATTAAATGTATTTTATGAAACACATCTTTTAGAAACAACAACTGACAAGCAGAGGAATTAGTGACTTATTTATTTACACAAATAAAGGAAACACCTTTCGAGAGAGTAAAATAAATAACTGATGAACTCTGTATTTAAATTCAGGCCTTTCTCAGCTCTGTTACAGTGCTCATAGGCACTAAAACTTCGCGTTCCCTTGTTGGGGAAGCAATGTCATAATCCAGCCTACAAATATACTTCTGGTGATTTTGTAGATTCATCTTCCATAAATGCTTAAGTAAGATACCGAAGCGTACCAACAAACGTGATATTAACGACGATTCCTTCGTTTGTGAAACGTTGTACATAGTTATTGCGGCAACTTACTGACATACAGCGCTGTTCTTACGTTTCAGAGAAAGGCCGTAATATGTGTTACAGTCAAAGAAACAGCGTGGGTGGCTATTAGACGATATAGATGAAAACTTCTCATCCTGATCTTCGAGTTGTAGTGTTAGGATCAAAAGATGATGTAGATAATCATTCATATGTACTTGAGACAAATTGTAGGTCTTTTAACACTAATCGTAAGCAATTTCCTTTAGCAATGAATACATTTTCAAAGCTTGTAAAATCGGAAAACGACTTTCTTTTCGTTTCAAATTCCAGAAAGAGGTAACTGAATATCCACTGTATTGACAAATAATTCGTCTAGCTATTGTGTAGCAGTTACTGACAGCAGTAATTAAGGAGACATTTATATCGTGCAATCAAAAAATGGCCTTTCGAAGGCTGTACGGTCTACAATCGGTATACTAATAAGGGAAAATCGCCGTGTGCATTGAGGCAACTTAGAAAGGAGGTACAAATGTCCAAATGTGTGTGAAATCTTATGGAACTTAACTGCTAATGTCATCAGTCCCTAAGCTTACACACTACTTAACCTAAATTATCCTAAGGAAAATCACACACACCCATGCCCGAGGGAGGATTCGAACCTCCGCCGGGACCAGCCATAGAAAGGAAGATAAACGGGCTGAAAACACCCGTTTGATAAAACACTGTGTCTTGCTGTGTGAAGAAGTCCTTGACTGCCTCCTGGTGGTCGTCTTAGTCCGACAGGAACCGTCAATCCTCCAAGACCTTATCTAAGGAAGGGAAGGCGTGAAAATCGAATGGTGAGAGATCACGGCAATAGATCGGGTGCTAGAGTGTCTCCCACTTGAGTTCAGGTAATTTCTACGTTACGACATTTTCGATATGGGAAGTGAATTATGATGTAGCAGCTACACCTCTCGTCCTGCACCATTCCGCAACAGTGATTTTCGGCAGACAATGCTGCCGCATCACATTCTTCATCTCCGATAGATATCTACCGGCATTTGCTTTTTGGCAACCAAGAAAGGAATAACAGCACGTTTATCCTGTTTCGATGAATTTGGTAATAACGTGGTTCACGATTCCTCATTTACGGCACTCATATTTGAAAGCGAGGAATGTAACACTAATCCCTTGCATACACGTCAGTGCTTATATACACGCATCGGAGTCGCGCTACGTTGCATGTACGCTGCAGCAACGCCCTCATACAGTAACTGGATGATCATCCCATACAGCTGAGCGACGGACTAGAGCCGGAACGGGTCCGTGTACCGAATTAACCACAGTAGGTCTGTTACAAAACACAACACTGTTATTTTGAGTAGATAATTTCCAAAACGTATTCAGATACATCATGTCTAGTTCAGGATCTCCTCCTCAGAAATACACACACTAACAGATGACTCATGTGTTTATACGACTCGAAAACGCATAGAGTTGATATTTCTTCCATTAGGTAGAGGTGAGGTTGTTGGGTGAGGTAGGTTCTATGGTCACAGAACTTAGTATCATACCTGCAGTGAGCTAAGGCTCTCCATATATACTGACACTAAAATTAATCAGAGTGAAGTTAGAAAGGGAGATAAGCAGTGTTTATGTACACATTGCACATCATTTCTACATAGTTTTCGTGGCAGCAAGTACATATACTGAATGTCGTTATCCCCAACTTGATCTTTTAATTTCTCGTCTTCACATTATCCTTCTTCACATTAATTCCTTTCCCTACAGACCAAATAATCTTAACAGAATTTGGCGTCATTCAAATAAATTAATAGAAATTGGGCAACAGATTAATAATAGCGCTTTTCTATCAGAATTACACATTCCCCATAAATGTACCAATATTTCTTAAAACAACCTTTTCTGAACATATCCGATCAAATTCCATGTATGTAAAGCAAACTAGTTCAATGCTGGCAAAATAAAAAGTATGAGGTTGAAATTACTTTCCATTGTTATCCGATACTTGCAATTTCAACAGTACGAGTGGATTCAGTAAGGCTAAGGCAATTACTTCCTTGTCCCTTATGTCGATGTGGTACATGGAAGGCAGAGTCTGAGGGAGCCTTTCTAAAGTTCTTTTATAAGTGAAGCAATTAAGAACGCAGAAGAAATTCCTTCTGATAGCGAAGGTAATGAATAAACAAAACAAATAAAACGCTTTACGTTTCGGAAATGATGCGAATGTCACTGAATTCCGGAACTGCCGAGAGTAAGAATTCGCCAGCGAATTCCTTTGAGTACTTCATTCAGTGAAAAATTAATTGGTTTCGCTTAATATTTTGTCATAAGGTATTCGAATTCATTAAGTCCTTCAAGAAGGACACACAGAGTGCTCCGTATTGTGTGACTTACTTCAAAGACACATTGTGAAGTGCAACGGTGTGCGTATTTCATGCTGGTAGACTTTCGAATATCAATTCATCATTAGCTACTGCAAAAAATGTTTTCACCGTTTCAGTTCCTTAATTGCATCCCACAATTTTTAGAATGTATTTCAGAAGCAAAGGTGATGTAAGTCTGCGGCATTCGGCTATAGTGGTGCTTTATTTAAAGTACATTTACTAACGATAAGAAGTAGAAGAATGGAATACTCAGTCAACAAAACAATTTATCTTTCTGCTTAGTATTTTCATATAAACTACGAAGTATAGGTAATATCGGTTAAACTGAGGACATAAAGTTCTTGTAACTGTTGCCTCTTTTTACGTCCTACTGGAAACAGTATTGAAAAAAAAAACAGTATTTGGAAAACTTGTGTAAGTTTTAACACTTGCTTGTTATCGTACTGCCGATAAAATTATGTGCGATGTTGCGGCATGGAATAGTGTATTGTAGCGTCAGAAACTGTTTTATACTGTACAGGGAATTAGAAACGTAAATGTTGTGCGAAAATAGAACTGTCGGTATACTAGATCTCGTCCACAAAACCGAGAACAGCCACCAACAGAGTAGTATAGACTGTCATTATTTAAAGACGCCCTGCATAGTAAATGAATAGGGAAACATTTGCTGTTACTATAATTTTTTCTCAAAAGAAGCATTTTTCTATCTCAAAAAACGGAATGTTTGTTATGCCCCTCGCCGTACAACATCAAACACATTTTTGCAATGTGATAAAGTGGAATCAATTTCTCATGTAAGAAACAAAATTGTTGAAAGGGTGGCCAATGCTTGCCACCTTTACTGAATAATGAGAGAATGATCGTTGACTTTGCCCATTGCGCACAATAATGACACCGACGCAATGAGAACAACAAATTTAGTTGCGCAGTCAGTTATGTTTATTGTCAATGGGTGACCTAACTATGAAAATTTTGTAGGACAATTTAAAATATCTTGTAATTTAAATCAAGGCTGAGTATAAAAGTTTTTTATTTGCTCTATTTATTGAGCACAATTCACAAGTTGCTGACATAGAGCAAATTTTTCTACAATTCTGGACTGAATTCGCACAAAAATGACACTGACATTGCGGAGAAAAAAAACCCGCACCAAGTTATCCATATTTGAGCAGCTCGCGAATTCAGGGTTAATGAAACAAAATCATATTATAATGAAATGGGCAGCTCAAGTTGTGTGCCAGGAAAAGTAAGTAGCTAGCGTCTCAGAGTATTGGTCGTAACGACGTAGATTGCGAAACTCACCTTTCCCCAAAATTGGAAAAGCATGCACCCATCGCCACCAGATGGTGAGCGGGACATCAATGCACATTGGCTGGAACACGTTTGCCTCAAAACTTAGCACACTGTTCTCAACTCTCTAGTTTCCAAGGAACTCTACATAGAGGGGACGACACAGTGCTGTTGCACTGTTACCAACGTGTCAAACGAGAATACAGCTTATTCCTTTAAAAAATATGCGCACTGACAAATTTAGGGTTATTACTGGCCTAGAGCAGCGTCGCAGCGTCTCCTCAATTAGTCAGCCTCGTCGCGTCAGGCACGGATGACTACATTTGATTGGATGAGCAACATTTTGGAGCAACAACAAAATTCTTTCTCACACGGACTGGGTAGCGCCACTGTGTCTCTGTCTTTGGTGACATGCAAAAAAGGCAAAGATGTCATTGTCAACTATTTTCTGGCTATGGCAGTGATGGCCCAGGGTTTCCTGCTCTTAGCTAGGCCAGGCGCTGTCGCTGCCCACTAAAGCGTTGAGCGGGCTGTACCTCACTTCCGCGTAAACTGCCCATATCCCTAGAGTGGCTTACTGCCCCTAATGAGATTCACCGTCTGCCTTCTGCTGGCAACAACACCCTGATGCCAGACTTGGACTGCACCTTCCCAACAAGAATACTCAAATCCTTCCTCTTTCCAGTACTTTCAATAACTTCACCTATATCTATATTATTACAGCGCAGTTCACAGTTAAGAGCCTGACAGAGGATTCATCGACTCACCTTCAATCTGCTTCTCTACCGTTCCGTTCTGGAATGGCAAGCGTGAAAAATGATCACATAAATCTGTACGTGTGCGATCCGATTACTCGTATTTTGTCATGATTATCATTTCTCCATATGTAGGTGGGCGCCAAAAGAATATTTTCGCAATCTGAGGAGGAAGTTAGTGAATTAAATTTCATGAAAAGATCCTGCCACGACGAAGATCGTCATTGTTTCAATTATTGACGCCGTAATTCACATATCATGACCGTGGCAGCCTCTCCCTTATTTCACGATAACACAAAACTAGCTGTCCTTCTTTGATCTTTATCAATGTGATCCATCAGTCTCATCTAATGCGGACTGCACGTCAATACTCCAGATGAGGGTGGACAAACGTGGTGCAAACAATCTCTTTAGTGCACCTGTTGCACTTTCTAGGTGCTCTGGCAATCAATCTTCGTCTTCGGTTTGCTTTACCCAGAACATTATCCATGTGATCGTTCTGATTTGAGATATTAACTACTTAGTCATATGTGACAGTAATGTAAAAGAGAACTGGCTATAAATCAAGGAGGCAAGAGTGAGAAATTTGACAGCAAACTATAAATCATTAACAGTAAAATTTGTTTATAGTTTAACAATGTGGGGTCACCCTGACGTCCGAAAAAGAAGATAAGAATATACTAGCAATGAAAGAATCTGTCAAGACTCGAGAAGGATATCGACTATGATCAAGAAATGATTATTCAGACTATGTATCAGCAGCAATTTGCTGCAAAGATTCTATTTTTATGGTACCGTAACTTAACATTTTTACGGGCATTTGCTGTTCAACTAAAAAGAAAGATAAAAAGTTGCGTATAGTACACTGGTTGAGAAGTCAGTTGACTACCACAGTAAATTTTGTATTACAAGACTAGTGGTTACCACACAACAACAGAAATGTAGCTGCTTTAAGTACTCTCTGATTGCCCTATGATGGCTAAGACACGTACTCCTTCTTTAACACCAAAATTAAGGATGCTGAACGCAGTTTCCAAATTTTTGTAAGTAGAGAAAATACCTAGGTGTACATAGCAATAATTTTCAGTTAGAGTGAAGGCAATGTAAGTGTAAGTTGAGAAGAGAAATTGAATTAAATTTAACTTGTTTTTATAGATAGAAACGAACACTATATTCTTCACCCGCTAGAATATTTATACGAGAATTACTGAATGTTACTGCCATATGAGACATCTAGGGTAAGTAGTGCTCCATATGAAGTTGAATATATATTTCACTGGGGAACCAAATTTCATTTCTCTAAACGTTGGTTGTGTTGTGTCAGTTAATCGATGTATCATTCACAAAAGTAACAAAGAATTTCAAAATGTGACTTCCTTTTGCGACATGCGTTGGATTTTTAAGTGTTCTTGCACACGTTGTTCAGTGACTCGCTCGATTTTTCATAAGAATTTCTTCTGGAATTGAGTTCATTTTCTATACCTATAAAAATTAAAGAAGTTTCTCAAACGATATTAGGGTAACCAAAGTGACACATGCATGTAGTTTTATCATCAAATACTTCTACGAACAGAACAATAAGAGAAAAATTACAAAATCTATTAACAACGTAATTAATATCATTTGTGTCTGGTAGATCTGTCGGTAAAAGTTCAAAGTGAAAGAAGCAAAATGTGCTACCACAATTTCCGTGAAAAAAAAAGTATAAAGAGGAAAAAAATTGCAGCGCTGGAAACGGATAATCTCTCGCTATAGTCTAGTTTTGGTCATTACTTTTTTTCGTTTTGCATCGTTTAGTATAATTTAAATATAATGTTCATCACATATGTGTGTGTGTGTTAACACATATCTACATCTAAATTTACATCTACAACTACATCTACATCTAATTGTCCTTCTTACGAAAAATGCTCGTCTTTTTGTTTACAATTACATATTACACACCAAAATACAGTTTTCATCACAGGTATTCTTAATTACCAACCTTGTATGCACTAAAGAGCCAAAAAATCTAGTATACCTGCCTAATATCATGTAGGGCCCCCGCAGAAGTGCGGCAGTACGACGTGGCATGGACTCGACTAATGTGTAAAGTAGTGCTGGAGGCAACTAACACCATGAATCCGGCAGGGTTGTCCATAAATCCGTAAGAGTACGAGGGCGTGGAGATCTCTTCTGAACAGCACGTTGCAAGGCATCCCAGATATGCTCAACAATTTTAGCGAAAGTGTTTAAAGTCAGAAGACGGTTCCTGGAGCTACTCTGCAGCAATTACGGACGGTTGGGGTGTCGCATTGTACTGCTGGAATTGCCCAAGCCCGTCGGAATGCTCAATGGACATGAATGGATGCAGATGATCTAACAGGATGCTTACGTACGTGTCACCTGCCAGAGTCGTATCTAGGCGTATCAGGAGTCTCATATCATCCCAACAGCACACGCCCCACACCATTACACAGCCTCGACCAGCTTTAACTGTCCCCTGCTAACATACAGGGTCCAGGCATTCATGAGATTGTCCCCACACCTGTTCAAGTCCATTCGCTCGATATAATTTGAAACGAGACTCGTCCGACCAGGGAACATGTTTCCAGTCATCAATAGTCCAATGGCGGTGTTGACGGGCCCAGGCGAGGCGTAAAACTTTGTGTCGTGCTGTCATCAAGGGTACAGGAGTGGGCCTTCGACTCATAAAGCCCATATCGATGATGTTTCATTGAACGGTTCACACGCTGACACTTGTTGATGGCCCAGCATTGAAATCAGCAGCAGTTTGCGGAAGGGTTTCACTTCTGTCACGTTGAACGACTTTCTTCACTTGTCGTTGGTCTCGTTATTGCAAGATCTTTTTTCGGCTACAGCAATGTCAGAGATTGGATGTTCCACCGGATTCCTGATAATCACGGTACATTCGTGAAATGGTCGTACGGGAAAATCCCCACCTCGGCGCGTCTTCGGAGATGCTGCGCCGAGTGTATAACCACGTTCAAACTCACTTAAATCTTGATAACGTGCCGTTGTAGCAGCAGTAACAGACCTAAATACTGTGCCAGACATTTGTCTTATATTGCCATTGCCGACCGCAGCGCGGTATTCTGCCTTTCTACATATCTCTGTATTTGAATACGCATGCCTATACCAGTTGCTTTGGCGCTTCATTGTGGAAAGTTGTTAATAAACGTTGCTTCAATTAAAGAAATGCATTAGAAAATAAATTTCTTTTCATCTTTATGTATTTCACTCTTCAACGAAACTAATGTAGAACATACACCTCTGCCTCAAAATTTACCACTCCCGGAAATCGAACCGGGGTCGCCCAGATGGCGGACAAGTACTCCACCAAAGCGTCATACTGGTCAGCAAAATATCGATTTCTGTTTAAGTAATGAGGGGCACTCGGAAGACATTCAAGACAGATTTTATCGATAGCTTTTCAGAGATGCATCGAACTGCTTTGTGGGGTAGATACGAGTATCTGAGTTCTCAACTTCACATATTATAAATTTAAATAATTACAGGAATCCAATTGCAGTGTGATACACTTGTTAGCAATATCAGATAATTTGTACGTCTACTCTCACCATCAATTTTGCACATTTTAATGGTTGTTTTTAAATACTAGTCTCATAAGGCTGGCCGGCCGGTGTGGCATAGCGATTCTAGGCCTACAGTCTGGAACCGCGTGACCGCTACGGTCGCAGGTTCGAATCCTGCCTCGGGCATGGATGTGTGTGATGTCCTTAGGTTAGTTAGGTTTAATTAGTTCTAAGTTCTAGGGGACCGATGACCTCAGCAGTTAAGTCGGATAGTGCTCAGAGCCATTTTTTTTTCTCATAAGACTGCACGTGGATGAAGGGTGTTTTGAGGTAAAGAGCGTAAGTTTCACACTGCTGCGTGACATTTCAGACAAGACAATTCTTCAATTACTGATCCCATTATACGAAATATTATTAGGCTTTAATGCTTCCTATTAAAATTAACAGTCGTTTAAACGCATTTTTCCCCACAGAACGGATAAAAAATGTAACGAAAATTAGAGTCGGTGGTAAAATGTAGTCTCACTATTAACGTGGATTGGACCTTCATAAGCTACAGAGTGGGTTCCAGTAAATTAAAGTTCCCACCTTGAAGATATGCCAGGATTAGCAAACATGGTGGATTTTAGCAATGAATGTCTCCACAACTGGAGGCAACTTGCTTACCTCACGTCTTCTAAAGATTTCACGTAGCCATTGTCCCACTTGGTTTCTTCTACGGCGGTCGCGAGCCCTAACTCTTCTGCCGTAAACAGTGTATAATAATGTGACAAGCGGGTAGTTTCCGATACTAAGAGTAATAAGTATCATAAAAGTTAGCATGCCAACTAATTCTGTTTTATTTCGTTAGTTGCAAAATTTGTAAAACGATTTCTAGACCCAGTCTGTCGTTAATATTAATAGCAAGAGCAATTCAGAAGTCACAAAAATGTTTCACAGGGTCTTAGAATAAGCATAAATATGTTTTCCGTGGCAATTTAAACAATTATTGCCATCTTTATGTGGCGACACACGTCACACCCTTGTTCGCGTGTTGCCACCTCGAAAACTCTTTGCGGGCTGCTTTGTCGAACCACAACATCGCACAAGAACGTTATGCGAGGCAATTTTTAACGAACTGTTCCGCCTTTACAGGATATCAGATTTGATACAGGGATTCATACATTACACACATCAAAAACATTTTTGTATCACCCCGGTTCCCAGGACTCCTGACAATAGACGTTGACTGTGGATATTGGATTACAGATGCAGTCCCTTTGACTGTTCAGTGATGTCACTAAACCCGCGCAAAGATGTAAACAATCAGGCATGAGTAGCCCCTATTAGACGGAGGGGGTCCGACAGCCGATCAGATTCAGTCAATCCCCCAGGAAGGAGGTACACGGCTCGTGTTGTTTATAGTTCAACCACGCCCAGACTGTCAATACCGCGGCTCTATAACGTCCGCAATGTAACTTTGTGCCAGGAAGGGCTCTGAACAAGGGAAGTGTCCAGGCGTCTCGGAGTGAACCAAAGCGATGTTGTTCGTACATGGAGCAGAAGCAGAGGGACAGGAATTGTCAATGACATCCCTCGCTCAGGACGCCCAAGAGCTACTACTGCAGTGGATGACCGCTACCTATGGATTACAGTTCGGAGGAAACCTGACAGCAACGCCACCATGTTGAATAATGCTTTTCGTTGGCCACAGGACGTCGCGTTACGACTCAAACTGTGCGCAACTTCACTCCCAACGCCCTCGGCGAGGTCCACCTTTGCAACCACGACACCATGCAGCGCGGTAAAGATGGGCACAACAACATCGAGAATGTACCGCTGAGGATTGGCATCACGTTGTCTTCACCAATGAATGTCACATGTGCCTTCAACCAGACAATCTTCGGAGACGTGTTTGGAGGCAACCCGGTCAGACTGAACGCCTTAGACACACTGTCCAGCGAGATCAGCAAGGTGGAAGTTCCCTGCTATTTGGGGGTAGCATTACGCGAGGCCGACGTACGCTGTCATGGAAGGCGCTGTAACGGCTGTACGATACGTGAATGTCGTCCTCGAACAGATAGTGCAAACGTATCGGCCAGTTATTGGCGAGGCATTCGTCTTCATGGACGACAATTAGCGCCCCCACCGTGCACATCTTGTGAATTCCATCCTTCAGGATAACGAAATCGCTCGACTAAAGTGGCCAGCATGTTCTCCAGACATGAACCCCATTGAACATACTTGGAATACATCGAAAATAGCTGTTTATGGTCGACGTGACCCACCAACCATTCAGAGGGATCTACGCTGAATCGCTGTTGAAAGTGGAGCAATCCAGACAACAGTGCTTTCATGGATTTGTGGAGAGTATATGCGACGACGAATACAAGCATGCATCAATGCAAGAAGACGTGCCACGGGTATTAGAGGTATCGGTTTGTACAGCAATCTGGACCACCACCTCTGAAGGTCTCGCTGTATGGTGTTACAACATGCAATGTGTGGTTTACATGAGCAGTAAAAAGGGCGGAAATGAGGTTTATGTTGATCTCTATTCCAATTTTCTGTACAGGTTCCGGAACTCATGAATCGAGGTGATGTAAAACTATTTTTGATATATGTATCTCCGCGGAAGCCGATCATAGACTAGTAGTGATCTATCTAAGCAGCAGGACGTCTGCCCTCTCAGGGCACACTTGTGATTGTTCCATTCATTCCTCTGGAGCCGAGCGACCGCTACGGTCGCAGGTTCGAATCCTGCCTCGGGCATGGATGTGTGTGATGTCCTTCGGTTAGTTAGGTTTAATTAGTTCTAAGTTATAGGCGACTGATGACCTCAGAAGTTAAGTCGCATAGTGCTCGGAGCCATTTGAACCATTTGAGCCATCAATAAACACCGATGAGTCTGTTTTTGATCCCACCTATTGCTAGCCTACCGTGACAAATGGTTCAAATGGCTCTGAGCACTATGGGACTCAACATCTATGGTCATCAGTCCCCTAGAAGTTATAACAACTTAAACCCAACTAACCTAAGGACAGCAAACAACATCCAGTCATCACGAGGCAGAGAAAATCCCTGACCCCGCCGGGAATCGAACCAAGGAACCCGGGCGCGGGAAGCGAGAACTCTACCGCACGACCACGAGCTGCGGACATTACCGTGACAAAACGTTCCTATACTGTGCAATAAAACATAGCAACAAAATGTGATAAACGTGGATAGCAATGTAACATACACGCTACACCTTCTAAGAGTATTTAGTCCACTTACGTTTATATTGATCAGAATAAAATTCATTTCATCATTAAGGTAAATTTTAATTAGATTTTTAATTAGATTGCAAATATTAATATTTCCTGTGTAACGAAACATGATCTATTTTCATTGCTTCAAAAATAGGGAGTTACAGAGGATATCCAATTGAATACCTTTTGTATCATTTTCAGTCAAAATTACTTCTTAACGATACCATTCACATACCTCAAAAGCGGATGATCTGGATTTCGATTGGATGTGTACTTACGATATTTGTTGCCTACCGTAGCCTACTTTCATGGGAACTCACACAGTTACAATAAAGGACTTTACATGTGAGAAAGATTCATTAATGTCTGAAGTAAATTTCAGACAGTAATTTCAAATACAGTCTTCAAAAACCATAAGAGGAGGAGGTATCCCGGGTAAAAAATCTGGGGACACGGGAAGATACCAATTGGTTTACGTAATGGGGACACAGAGATTTCGCAGTCAGGTTTTAAGGTGTACACAGGAGCAGATACATACTCAGATTACAAATTAGTAATGAAGAAGAGATGGCTAAAGTTTAAGAGAATCGTCAGGAAGAATAAATGTGTAAAGAAATTGTGACACTGAAGTAATGGGCAATGACGATGTGCGTTCGAATGTCCATGAGGCTATAGATACTACGATAAGAAAGATTACAGTAGGAAGATCAGTTGAAGAGTAGTGGGTATTCCTAAAAAGGACGATCACAGAAGTGGGCAGACAGTTGTAGATACAAGGAAGGTAACCGCGAGGAAACCACGGGTAAAGCAGATTTTTCGACAAAGGATGAAATACAAAAATATTTAGGAAAAGAAAGGAATACAGCAATACAAGCCACTTAAGACTGAAAGCAGTAGGAAATGCAAGGAACCTAAATCGAACTGGCAGCTGTAAAAATGCCAAGAAATCGAACAGAAAGTGGTAGTAAATGACTTTCGGAAACATTAGAAACAACGATGTCAACATTAAGGAATGTAACTGTTAAACACAGAGGAGAGCGCTAATAAGTAGAAAAAGTAAAGGTCTCGATCACCGACGATGGAAAGGGGGTTGGGAAAGGCCCTCTGCTGACGTAATGGAAAGCGAAATGGATATTGATTTGGAGGGTATGTGGGATCCAGTATTAGAGTCAGGGTTTGACTGTTTTGTAAGACCTGCGATCATACAAGGCAGAAAGAACAGATAAAATTCCTCTAGATTTTGTAAAATCATCATTTAAGTTATTGTGTAGAAACCACAAGACTAGAGAATGCCACTGGGATTCGGGAACGGTACCAACCACACAATTCCAAGGAGAGTAAAGGTACATAATGTCAAGAAATATTTCAGAAGCAGCTTAGCAGCACCCAACTTACTGATCAGAATATTTTACAGAAGAATGAAAAACAAAATGTATCATCTGTTTCATTGCAACCATTCAAGTTGTAGGAAACGGACTGACAGCTCAAACGCTGCGCTTGATAGTGGAGCAATACGTAAGAAAAACAAGACCCTTTCGTAGATATGTCGACACAAAAAATGTCGTACGGTATTTTATAGAAGAATGAAAAACAAAACGTAGCATCATTGCAACCATTCAAGTTGTAGGAAATGGACTGGCAGTTCAAACGTTGCGCTTGATAGTGGAGCAAGACGTAAGAAAAACAAGACACTTTCGTAGATTTGTCGACATAAAAATGTTGTAAGGTATTCAAAATTTCCATAAAAATAGGTATAATTTGTAGGAAAAGACGGGTAACATACGATACGTACAAAAACCAAGAGGGAATATTAAGCACGGAAGACCAAGTGGTAAATGTTCGGATTAAAGGGTCGTAAGGCCCGAAGGCAGACTTTCTCCACTATTGCTCGACTTTTACACATGGAGAAACGAATGACAGAGGTAAAAGCAAGTTTCAAGAGTGAGATTAAAATGCTGTGAGAAAGGATATTACCGATAATATTTCTTCGCGACATTGCTATTTTGAGTGAATGTGAAGAAGAACTACAGGACCAATTCAGTGGAATGAAAAGTCTGCTTAGCGCAAAATATGTGCTTAAAATCAAACAAAGAAAGACGACAGCAGTGAGCAGCAGCAGATATGAGATCAGCGATTAAGATAACAACTAAATTTAGGATCAAGTAATTAAGTGGCCTTCTTTCCTTAAAGTAGTGCCACACAGATATTTCTACGACAGTTTGATTCAGTACTTCTTGAGTAGTTAACCGATATCGCCATCAACTATTCAGTATTCACCTGTAACACTAAATTTCAAAAGCGTCAATTTTCTTCTTTTCTGTACGGTTTATAGCCCTATTTCATTTGCATAGTCACTTTGTTTCCAAAAGAAGGAACTCATTTACTACTCTAATCTTATTCCTTCAGAAAACAACAGACTTAGTTTTTCATCTTTTATCTTATAACATCTTTTCAAGACACTATCCATTCTGTTAGAGAGATCGTTCAAGTTCTTTGAGTTCTCAGACAGAACCGCAATATTACTGGCGGGTCATAACGTTTTAATTTCTTCCTGTCGAACTTCGATACACTTTAGAAATTTACCCATGGTTTCCTTTGGTGCTTGTTCATTATGCAGGTTAAAGAAATTGAGGTAGGCTACAATCCTGCCCCATTAACTTACCAACAACCGTTTTCCTTTCTTGACATTTCACTACTAGAATTTCCGTCTCAGTTCTGTACACGTTGTGTGGAACTTTACAATCATGAATTTTATACCTGTTACTAACATGATGTCATAGAGTGTATTCCACTCAACACTGTGTATTCCGAACCTATGGGTTACAATGCTTTGATAGTGAGGTGCACTATACTGTGCAGAGGACTAGTGGTTGACGTCAATAAAGGTAATTATTACGAACGTTCGTGATTGTTATGAATGTGGTTAATTCCTAGTTATGGCAATGGTGATATGTTGAACCTCACTATTGGGAGGCATCTATTTGTAAATCTACACTCTATGAATCTCCATTACGTGCGCGGAAGAGGGTTCTTTCTCAAATTATATCTTCCTTTTCTATTTAGCGTGTGGAGAGCGCGAGTAGAGGTTAGCGTAAGCGATGTTTCCGGCGCTCACACTGATGAACATAGAGGACGTTGTTTTGTTCAAGCACGTTATAATGTTAGAAATCATAATCTTTTCTACAATGCTAATATCAATAGTTGTGATTTATAACAGTAATTCTGTGTCTCTGTACTAGTTTCTTTCTTGAACATTCTTCTGCGCTACATAATGGCGCATCTGTGGTAAAATTCTAGTCCAAAGGGGAGTTAATTCATATGAAAACTCTGTACTGAACTTAGCAGTAACTGAGTCGAGACCTGGGACCTCACAATTTTTTTGCGGTGTACTACTTACTACTGTATCACTCATCTTAACAATAGTACAGCTATCGAACAGTTACAAGGAATATTTGAAGACAGAAATCATAATATTCCCTTTTCCTTTGCTATATCTTAATTCACTTTGTGTCTCATTCATAAGTGTCTCGACACTGAGAGATTTTACAGTCGTATGTTGCGCTTTGAATACAACAGATTACAGTAGAGAGTTTGAACATGATGTCATGATGTGCTATAATGTGGATTTGACTGAACGTAAATGATGAGTAGTGTCCCAGAGGATTTGAGGCCAGAATGCATTTTTGTTGAGGCAGTGCAAATATTACGAGGAACATTACGAAAGTAAGTTTCATCAAGGTTTTTTATAGATAAGATGGTCGACCAGGTGACTGAAACAAAGGCCATACGAATCCACACCCAATGCTGGTTCAACGTCTGATGAGGTTTCAGTGGAGTAGGATTAACGCAAGCGCAGAGGGCCGAAGAAGAGAGAGTAGTAGCAAACTGACGTGCCGAAGGTTTTTCGAGTACAAATTTCGACAGAAAATGCACGTTTTCTGACAACGTGGTGGCCAATGAAAGAACGCGTTTTATGAATGGGCATAAGGAACTAGTGTGTCCGTAACCCATGAGCGCCCACAGACCACCTATGGGGAAGATGTAGTGTCTCGTCAAATGGTTGATCCCTGGTGGTACACGTTCGGAGGAGGAAAGCAGAGTGTGAGAATGAAGGTCGAGTGGGCCTCCTTCCACTTTCATTGGTACAGAGCAGGACATGGTGTTAACGGACAGCGCACCAAGTTTTACCATAGTGGTTTCTTAAAACTGATTGCACTCCACGACAAATGTCTCAGCGTCGGTGGCGACTATTTCGAAAAGTGGTTCAAATCGTATTGTTCGTGATTTCATGGTGTATTTATTTTTGGCAATAAAATTTCTGTGTGGAAAACAATGATGAAACATACTTTCGAACTTTCCTCGTAATATGCTCGAATTCGAGTGGCTTGATCTTAAATGTCTTAGGTCATGACTAGTATGACTAGAATTATTGAAGTGATGGAAAGCAGCTCAACATTAATCTGTAGACGAATGTTTTCGTGTACCAGTAACTTAATTTTTCCTGTAGCGTCTCCGATAGTTCAGTCTGGATGTATCTCTGTGTTCTGTTGTTCTCCATGCTTCCTGGCGTTATCTCATCTTTATCTACTAGAGAAGTGCTTTTTGAGATGTCTCCATTGAAAATGATGTACGTTTCGATGTCTCACTGTATGTATGACTTATTTATATGGTCAGGTAGGTACTAAATCAAGCAGCCACCATTAATTTAAGGCACGGTTTCGGTCAGGATCTGGTTCTCATGCATGTTTCCCAACAAACGCCACATTGTTTACATTACCGACCAGAATAAGAGTATCAATGACTTTTTAACATTATTAAATGTGTAGTTAGGATGAACTGCAAAACCGTCCAGTGTTAGAAGGAGAAGGAAGTCGAATTACCTCGAAATTAATCATTGAAGTGTACATGGAACATGTGTCATCGAGTAACAGTCCTTTTACATGCATTCAGTGCAGTTATATGAAATAGTAAGCTGCTCATTTTGCACATCTGCTGCAGGACAGGACGAGTCAACGGTGACCAGCTTATTCCTAAAGATGGGATTAGTTGATAGGACACTGCCTGAGGATTATGTATTTAAATTGCTGTCCGCCATGGTGGTCTAAAAGTAAAGCTCGTGTCTGTAAACAGAAAGATCGCGTGATTTGATGTTTGTTGGACCACAGAATATTTCAGTTGCCTTTAATCTAACCCATACCTCTCAATGATATAAGTATTCGTCAGGAACGACACGTGGTTCAGAGCTACGTTACTCTGTAAGTCCCCTTTCCCTGGCGACTGCTGGGAAGAAAGTCTCAAAAGTGCAGCGTAATCGAAAAATTTGCAACATGCCGATGAAATTTGGTAATATTGAGGGATGAGGAACCAAGGATAGACTACACTAAGCGGGTTGAAACGAATTAAAGTTGAAGCTATCATACAGAGATGAGATAGCTTGTACAGGACGACCTGGCGTGGAGAGCTACTTCAGAAGTTATCATACAGAGATGAAATAGCTTGCACAGGACGACCTGGCGTGGAGAGCTACTTCAACGCGGTCTTTGGGCTGAAGGCTACAAGAACATGAATCTTGAGAAACTTGCCAGAATATCACGCACTGACAGGTGATTTGAACTTATTAGAATAACTTTCGCAGTCAGATGCTCCATGAATCAGAGATAATGTACTCTACAATGTAACTTCGTTGCAATACCCAACTCTTAAATCATGTGTTTCACATGTGTCACAAGTAAGCAATGAAACTTTTAGTTCAGTCTGATATAACCAACGATTGTATATACAATTTCTGCATTACATATGCTCAGAGCAGCGTTGCGGCAATAACTGGCTCGTAGTACTTTAACGTTACAACCACAAACACAAGGTGTATTAATATTCTTCAACATCATCGTAATGATATACCATACACAAATCTGGTTATAACTGAGCACAAATCTTCCTTTCTCAGTGGTGTGCTGACGAGTGACGATCTTACCAAAAATTACTGGTGGTCTGTACCAGTATCTGTGGAATCGACGAAGTTCACTTTTTCAACGAGGCAAACGCTTCTCCATGTAGAGGTGTATAGCTTAAAGTGGGCAGATCATTTAAGTAGTGTGGCACTGGGCATACTGCCAGATCGTGCTGACACAGCATCTGTCACCACTTTCTTATCATCAATGCAATTCCAGGAATCATACCATGCTCATGCTGTTTTGCTTGATATACTCCACTGACATCATCATCATCACTTCCCTGTCATTCCAGGAACCGCATTTGGACAAATATCAAGGCCAAGGAAGGGAGTGTGAGGGGGGTATGGGGCCCTGCACCACTCCGCTCGGCAGCCAATGGCATGCCTGTTGTCAACATGAACCACCCTCTGCCCTGAGCATTCCCGCTCGGCAGCCAATGACGTGCAATTTACGCCAAGCGGAGATATATGATAATGTGATTGCATGTGCGCTATTATTATTTGGTATGCAGCATGAACTGCTGACAGCTGCACCGGTCAGCTGGGATGAAGACGAAGACTATCGGTAAGTAATTTTGTGAGTACATCTCTAGCTATTAATGTTAAAATTGTGGAATATAAGTAAATAACATGGTCAAGTGCCAGAAAAAGAAAAATGTAAGGTTTTGGTGAAATTCCACAGTAAATGCCAATGCCAATAGCCATATGAGAGGGTGAACAGTGTTTACAACTGTCTAGAAACGGCAGTCGTGTCTAAGGCCTACATCGATGTTTAAATAATGAGTCATGTGCCAACTCTCTGTTAGTGCCCTGACGTGCACTTGTGCGAACTGCTGACAATCAAAGTAGCTCTGTGGTTGGTTTGCAACAATAGGGCCCTCCTAAAGTAATTATTACATGTATGTAATACACAGTACTGCAAAACGGAAAGGAAAACTGCACCAAAACGGAGGAAGAGAGGTGTAGGCATTTCTCAAATATAAGGGAAGAAACTAGACAGCAAAGGAGAGGAATATACACTCCTGGAAATGGAAAAAAGAACACATTGACACCGGTGTGTCAGACCCACCATACTTGCTCCGGACACTGCGAGAGGGCTGTACAAGCAATGATCACACGCACGGCACAGCGGACACACCAGGAACCGCGGTGTTGGCCGTCGAATGGCGCTAGCTGCGCAGCATTTGTGCACCGCCGCCGTCCGTGTCAGCAGGTTTGCCGTGGCATACGGAGCTCCATCGCAGTCTTTAACATTGGTAGCATGCCGCGACAGCGTGGACGTGAACCGTATGTGCAGCTGACGGACTTTGAGCGAGGGCGTATAGTGGGCATGCGGGAGGCCGGGTGGACGTACCGCCGAATTGCTCAACACGTGGGGCGTGAGGTCTCCACAGTACATCGATGTTGTCGCCAGTGGTCGGCGGAAGGTGCACGTGCCCGTCGACCTGGGACCGGACCGCAGCGACGCACGGATGCACGCCAAGACCGTAGGATCCTACGCAGTGCCGTAGGGGACCGCACCGCCACTTCCCAGCAAATTAGGGACACTGTTGCTCCTGGGGTATCGGCGAGGACCATTCGCAACCGTCTCCATGAAGCGGGGCTACGTCTTCCGCTCACGCCCCAACATCGTGCAGCCCGCCTCCAGTGGTGTCGCGACAGGCGTGAATGGAGGGACGAATGGAGACGTGTCGTCTTCAGCGATGAGAGTCGCTTCTGCCTTGGTGCCAATGATGGTCGTATGCGTGTTTGGCGCCGTGCAGGTGAGCGCCACAATCAGGACTGCATACGACCGAAGCACACAGGGCCAACACCCGGCATCATGGTGTGGGGAGCGATCTCCTACACTGGCCGTACACCTCTGGTGATCGTCGAGGGGACACTGAATAGTGCACGGTACATCCAAACCGTCCTCGAACCCATCGTTCTACCATTCCTAGACCGGCAAGGGAACTTGCTGTTCCAATAGGACAATGCACGTCCGCATGTATCCCGTGCCACCCAACGTGCTGTAGAAGGTGTAAGTCAACTACCCTGGCCAGCAAGATCTCCGGATCTGTCCCCCATTGAGCATGTTTGGGACTGGATGAAGCGTCGTCTCACGCGGTCTGCACGTCCACCACGAACGCTGGTGCAACTGAGGCGCCAGGTGGAAATGGCATGGCAAGCCGTTCCACAGGACTACATCCAGCATCTCTACGATCGTCTCGATGGGAGAATAGCAGCCTGCATTGCTGCGAAAGGTGGATATACACTGTACTAGTGCCAACATTGTATATGCTCTGTTGCCTGTGTCTATGTGCCTGTGGTTCTGTCAGTGTGATCATGTGATGTATCTGACCCCAGGAATGTGTCAATAATGTTTCCCCTTCCTGGGACAATGAATTCACGGTGTTCTTATTTCAATTTCCAGGAGTGTATTCGAAAAGACATTATTGTGGTTTCAACTAAAGAGGATCCCAAGCACCAGACAAACCTCGACTGTCGTTTTGATGTTTAATATAAGGCTTGGGACCAACACAAGTAATTTTGAAGTATTTTAATGTGTTTAATTTACTACTGAAACATATTTCGTATCAAAAACAATCATCGTTCTGATAAGCAGGTTATAGTTCACCACTTGTTCGAAATCACTTACTTACGTAACACGGAATGGTTACTTTACGAAAATAGTACACAAGTTTTTGGTGAGAGGCTACTCTTTTATGTTTTGCAATCATGATTTTGCTCATATTGAAAAACGATAGAAGCTAACTGTGTGTGAAGTTCCGTAAGATTTAGATAGCTTATGTACAAAACACCATTCACAGTGACTGTCAAGAGAAAGAGAATTTCATGGCTGTAAGTCACCTGCCGAAATTAAATGAACTTCACCAACGAGCATATTTCAAAACGACAGTGAATCAGGCTGGCTGCTGAATGGCCTGGCTATACTCCAAGTTTGGTCAACGGGGGAACATTCACACATATGCTGATCTGATGCCCAGCATATAAGTGAGGTAGCCAGCGTACCTATGGACATGCTTCGTTCTGCTGTACAGAATGCAATCCTGCACTTTCAGACGCTTCTGGACACTGATGGGTGACATATTAAACCCTTTTTGTAGCAGTAATGGTACCGGTATTATGTACCGTATCAGCACATTAAAAGTGTTGCGACTGAATTTATTCTGCATTATTTTTCTTCGCCATGTCCTTCACATTGATGCTACCAAGTTTGGTCCTTCTACAGTAATTGTTTCCGCGTTATAACGTATTAAATAGGGGAAGTTTAATTATAACGAGCTGATATAATATTTACAGCAGCAGACAAACATTACGCCAAGGGAGGATGAAGGCGACATTTTCTTTTTACAATATTTACTGTGTATAGTGAGTAGCAGTAGCAGATGAAGACCCTCCCCCCCCCCCCCCACACACACACACATACACACTTATGCACACCCACACACACACATACATACACAAAATCACTCAAGCAAATAGTGTGATAAGGAGTGCCCTCCTCTCCCATCCCGCTCCTCTCCTTCGCCTTGGCACGTGGCCTGATTCGATTCCTGGAATGGTGAGGAACTGCAAATGATGATGTCAGCGGAATATAAAAGGCATAACTTCATCAACATGGTAGGATTCCAGGAATATACTTGATAGTAAGAAAGTGCTGACAGATGGTACATCAGCACATTCTAGCTGTTTCCGCAGTTCCACGCAACTGACAGAAATATCGCAATAACTTACTCATTACTCTTCCTGACTCAGAGGGTGCACTATAGTGTACATCTACACCTTTGCACTATATCTAAGCCTGTCTCTCCAGTGTACACATAACATATAGTGTACAAGCTCTGTCCGAAAGAACAGTCACCACATATATACAATGAAGATAAGGACGGCCAATGATCCCTTCAGTGCAGATGCACATCAGGCTCAAAATCTTACTGGAACCGGCGAAATGACGCGAGTAATAAGGATAATGGGCAAGGAGCACTACATTAGTAGCGTGTGCGTAAGTTGAGAACTTGGGTCGGACGGGACGCGTGCTAGGATAGCCCGTGCAGTTATGATGACCACTGTGCCCGACTGGCATAGTGATCTGTCCACCTTAGGTTGTGGACTGGTGCGTGATACATGTTGACCCGAAAGAGCTGCTGGGTATCCACTTGTCTATCGTCTCCAGCGTTGTATATCTTAAGTTCACTAATGATAAGGTCTATGACAAACTTCTCAAATGTTCAAGTTAATGTGAATTCCTAAGGGAACAAACTGCTGAGGTCATCGGCCCCTAGACTTACACACTACTTAATCTAACTTAAACTAACTTATGCTAAGAACAACACACACACCCATGCCCGAGGGAGGACTCGAAAACTCCGGCGGGAGCGGCCGTGCAATCCGTGAAATGGCGCCTCTAACGGAAGGTTACAGATTTTGCCACGCTCACGGAAAGGTGGATGTGGTAACACTTAAACGTACTGGACTGGGGATGCAAAACGTGCGCATGTTTGAGTTACCATTTAAATTTCCAGCGGATTTGGTCACATTTGCTCTTCGACCCTATGGTACAGTCCTCTGCCATACGACCGAAGAATGGAAGACCTTCTACACTTACCCTGCCTTAACGGGATGCTACAGGCACATATTGAATTGCACCGTCATATACTTCCGTATCTCACGATCGCTGGTTGCCGGACGATAATTATTTACGACGCTCAGCCGAGGCAGCAATGATGGATGATGAAGTGCGTCAGCCGATAAACCGATCAGACAAGGCCGATCCTTACGTACTACACGGTTCGATGTCTTCTCCCGCTACTGGTGGGACCGCGCACGGTAGGTAAGTAGGACATCTCCCAAGCCCCGCCCCTGGGGATGCTACCATGACTACGTCTGTCTCTCGAGATCCAGTGACATCGACCTCCCTGGGAAACTGGGCACAGGACATGGAGATGCGGGATCCTGATGATAAACCGATGCCATTGAGAGCGCCTACGTTGGCGGCGACAGATGCCTAGGCCGGCATGACCTTCACCCTCCGCTTCCTATTTCTTCGCCCTGATGACGTTCCACACCGCTACTGCTGCCCACATGTAATACCAAGAACAGCCCTCGTCACTTGATGGTACAGGCATACCGCCTCGAAACGGTCAATGTCAACGACGTTACTTCTGCTGTCAAAACCCGTATGCTGCAAGACACATTACGAACTGTGGATCTGGGTATTGTTTTCCTTCAAGAAGTCCGATATGGACTCTGTATAGATACCTTCGGATATGACGCCTAGGCTATGCTTTCAGATGTGGACGGAGGAGGTACGGATATTCTGCTGAGGGAAGGAATTATGGCAACGGATGTAACCTACTTACCGTCGGCTGGTCCAATTCGACTAGTGAACCTGTATGCTCCTTCCGCTCCTTCTATGCGGAAAACATAACACTGCTCTTCCAGGGCAATGCCGACCACTTGCTAGTAGGCGGAGATTTCAATTGTGTGCTCAGACCATCCGATCAGATGCTGCACAATATCACCTACCCAGCACTTCAGGCGTTTGTAAAGGACTTGGCTTTGTCGGACACTTGAGTCATATAACACGGCGACCGATGGGCATACATTTACATTACTAGTCATTCCGCGAGTCGATTGGATCGAGTTTACGTCACACACAGTTGTTGGTTCTGAGATGTGGCCGGCAGCGTTCAAGGAACTCCTAGCGCGTGTGTGTACTCTCACCCCCCACCGCCAACCCGTCCGAAGAAGTAGAGGTACGTGACGCCTCACTGTGGCCTTTCTTGATGAGGTAAACTGCAGACTCGAAGCTGAGTCAGCGTGGAGCACGTGCCAACGGCGATTACTCGCTTACGGTTTCACACTTCAGTGGTGGTTACGGTCAACCAAATCCACCTTGTGCCGAGCACTAGCTAGCTCTGGGCGACATAGAGCACGCTAGTATACCGCGAATATTGATTTGTACAGCACTGCGCTACGTGAACTTGCTGTGCAACCGCCGTCGCCGGAACGACAATCAGCAGAACACCATGTCAAGGCACAATTGCTACGCATCACTGCGGTACGTCTCGGGCGCGTGCGGGCTAGGGCGAGGACAAATAATGATGTTAATGGAGAACGACCTTCCTTCCACCGTTTCATTCAAGAGAGGAGGAGGCGCAAGGGCCGCTCACTACGGAAGTCGAAACGGAGGATGGACGACGAACTAAAATGCAAATAGACATCGCCCGAGTGTTCACACAGTCATACGCACTCTCCTACGAGCGAGAGTACAACATGGATGTAGGAATCATGGATGTCCTCTCCGACCTACGCTTCTCTCGGAACCCATGCTACGATCTTGTCAGAGGAACTCTTGGAAGAACTGCGAGAAGCTATGTTGCGCGGTGCGCCCAAAAAACGCCAGGCCCTGACAGACTCCCTCTTGAATTTTATAAAATATTTCTTAATCTTATGGACCCAGAATGGGTCAGGACGTACAGAGAACTCCTGAACCCCGATAAGTGCCATCTGAATTCACGGAGGGCCTCTTGATTCCGGGGCCCAAAACCGGAGGAGGCTGTCGCCCACATGGTTTTAGACCATTGACTTTGCTTAACACCGACTACAAACTGTTGAGACGCATCCTCCGTGAGAGGCTCAAATCTACAGTAATGGCGGCCATTAACAATGATAAAACCTGCCTCGAAGGAAACACTAATGAGTTTATGACTTTGAGCACCTATAGAGGCGAGGTGGCGCTGAGGAAACGTGCCGTACCCATGGCGCTCTTGTTGCGCTTGATTTTGATCATTCTTTCGATAACGTCGGACATGGTTTTCTGCGTGTAGTTATGGGACACATCGATATCCCAAACGTGACATGTGTTGTGCTTTCTTTGATCAAAAATTCAAATGGCTCTGAGCACTATGGGACTCAACTGCAGTGGTCATCAGTCCCTAGAACTTAGAACTACTTAAACCTAACTAACCTAAGGACATCACACACACCCAAGCCCGAGGCAGGATTCGAAGCTGCGACCGTAGCAGCAGCGCGGCTCCGGACTGGAGGGCCTAGAACCGCACGGCCACTTTCTTTGATCCGTGGGGCGGTCACGAGTATAATGATAAAGGGCTATCGGTCCGCCCCCATCCGTGTCAACAGGTCCGTCAGACAGGGTTGTCCTCTTTCTGCAATGTTATTCGCCATTGCCCTCGAACCAGTTCTTTATGGACTACGGCGACACCTGGAAGTTCTTAGCCTTCACTCCGTGACCTTTCGATGCGGCAGGTATCGTCGATGAAGTGATGTTCTTAGCACGGACTAGTGACGAAATACGAGCGGTGCATTGCTGGCTCCAACAGTATGGCGCGGTGGCAGGCAGTGTGAGCCGTGGCTGGCTCATGTTGCGTTGACTGCTATTCTGTGTTTAGTATTCCGCGGTTATAGCGATTATGCTGTTATCCTCTCCCTCGCGAGTGGCAGCAGCGGTGTGTATCGATATTCCCACCTTTTACTATCTTTGGCCTGGCGCTTAAGGTTTCCGGCTGTGCTGTGTGTGAGCAGTAGATCGGTTGGTGTGGAGTAGCGGGGAAATCTCTGCAGTGCGTAGTTTGGCCAAGGCCACCGACGGCGTCCATGCGCGGTCGGAGTGTGTGCTGCTGTTGTCATTGCTACGAGGTCCGTGACTCACCGAGCCTGGACATGAAAGTTGAGTTTTGGCTTAATCTACCAGGATGTCAGGACTGTTTACATTGTGTCATTTGGATTTTGTTGTCGGTTATTGGGACATTACCGCGAGCAGCAACGTGTGTTTTCAAGCTGGCAAATTTTAGCCATCATCTGGTGGAGTTTAACTGTACTTGGTTATTTTGAATTGAAGTGCAACAGTGAGATTTACTGCCTTGTGGCCGTTAACGTTCCGGTTACCTGCCCTGGCCGTTGACGTAAATTCAATCAGCGTGTTTTCATCATCGTGTTGTCGCTGTCCAGTACAGTGTGTAGTTTGACAGCTCAGTGGATAATTGGTTATGGCCGCCAATACCTTCGGCGTTGTTCCATTGAACTGCCTGCTGTGAGCTGGTCGCTTGGAGAGGAAGTTATCTTGTCGGTGGGTCCACTGACTGTCTGTCGGTTGGGTTGTCGTCGGGTCGAGAATTGTTGGGCCGACTGCCTGTCTCACCTAAGTGAGCGTTAGTGTTTGACTTCCAGGCTGACCCTCGGAAACTTCTGAGCGTCGTTGGGTGTAATGCCTTTTCTTATTTGTTCTTGTTGTTTGTATTTGTATGGCTTCTAGCCGATTTTTAAGTTAATGTTGTTTGCTCTTAAGGCGTAAGGTTGTTTGTGCCTTGAGCCTAACTCCAAGAACTGTTTTAAGATAAGGCCTGTTGGCCTTTTAAAAAATTAATTTGGTTTGAGTGTTAAGTGATGGGCCTTCAGCCGATTTTTAAATTAAAGTTGTTTTGCTCTTTAGGTGTCAGATTGTTCGGGCCTGCATCCTAATTAAAGAACTGTTTTAAGTTAAGGCCTTTGCCTTTTAAAAAAATTATTTTGGTTTGAGTCTTAAGAGATGGGCCTTCAGCACATTTTTAATTAAATTTGTTTGCTCTTACTGATTGAGATTGAGCCTAATTGAAAGAACTGATTTAGATAAGACCTTCTGCCTTTTAAATTTCGGATTTTGATTATCGTCACAAGTTATTTGCTTTATGCCGATTTTAAAATAAAGTGGTCTTGCCCTTAAGGCATGAGATTGTATGACGCATTCAGCCGGTAATTAAGTTCCAATAATTAATGCTGTGTCTTTTTTAAAAAATTTCTGGGCTCTTGTAATGTTTGGTCAAATATATAAAGTAGTATGTTCGAGAGTAAATGACAGCCGCTTATTTGGGTCCCTTTCCCCAATTTAAACTACCTGTCCTATCCTGGGGTTTAGCAGAGTGATAAATCTTCGGAAATCACGCTGCGTGGCGGTGGGACGAGGCATGCCCGCAGAACTGGATGTAAGCCTGACAAAGGTACCAATGCTCAAAAGTTTAGGGATTATTCTCCATCGACAAATACAACGTGAGACGAACTTAACGTATCGTAAGCGGAGGCTCCAGCTAACGACACTGTACAACGCCACCTCACGGTCGGCTGGACGCGGGTTTGGTGAGCCATCCACGCGCCCTTCCTGTCCACTTTAGTGCGGTCGGCGTGTTATGTGGTCAATAACGAGAAATTTCCGACCCGACGAAGGCTACATGCCATTCACCTAACTGGCGATCCCATGTGCACCCGTTACCGACGGTAGATACCGGATGAACACAGACTACACTGTGGCCCCGCACGCGAGTGCTGGAAACTAATCCGCCATATATTTGCTTCCCTACTATGCCACCCCTTTGATTCGATTCTGTCCCTAGAGCTCCTTAATCCCGACGCCGTCTATTTTCCGATGACCCGGATGAATGAAGTCATTTGGGTACAAGAAGCAGCGATAACCATATCTACCGCGACAGCGGAAACGAAGTCCTCGATTTGTGGCAATACATGATCGACAAGTTCCTGGTCTTAACAAACAGAACGCACTACCGCCCAGTTGAGATTTGCCGGGTGTGAGAAGAAGTTCGCTTGCAGACGTGATGTTTCTACGATTCCCATAAGGTAACGGAAACGGTCTCTGACTGTGTGCAGCGGCCCCGGACACTCCGACGGTTGACGAATAGTGGTGCCCATTGCAATGACGACCGCTTCTTACTGACCGCCAGCTTCAATAAGGTGATCCCAACGGGCAATATGACCCTTTTTAGTTCACGTTACCGTCATAATTTTTGGCGTGTGGCTTCCTTGTATTTGTTGATTATTATATAAAAGAAACGAAAAAATGCGATGATACGCTTCGGTGGAAGGAGGGGGGAGACATCGTGGCCAGGCAGGCAAGGCATGGGAAATCGATCTCTACACGTTTTGCCTCCTCCAGGCTGCCACTGACCGCCCTCCTAAAAATAATAATAGTATATAAATAAGTAAATAAAATAAAATAATAAAAACATGAGACAATGAGAGTCTCTTTAGATTATTATTCATACTAACACAGCAATGCTTGAACCACAGCTACAGTTGTCCACCATCGGACCATGTGCTTCTGCAAATGACACCCATTCCCGAAATCAGAAAAGAGCCCAATACATTTTCTGATCTCCGTAATACTATTAAATGAGTTGGAAAGTAACGTCCAATTCTACCTGTATCCACGAATGACGTAATGAAAAACCGATATTGATTCTTGCATATCTGGACAAAGCTTAGAACGGAACAAACAAACCTAGCCATTCACATTTGTATACATAACTGCACCTTAAACACATCATAAAATGTAATCACACCAATGCAGCACAAGCATGCACCATTTTCATCGCCGGCCACTGTGGCCGAGCGGTTCTAGGCGCTTCAGTTCGAAACCGCGCTGCTTCTACGGTCGAAGGTTCGAATCCTGCCTCGGCCATAGATGTGTGTGATGCCCTTAGGTTAGTTAGGTTTAAGTAGTCCTAAGCCTAGGGAACTGATGACTTCAGATGTTAAGTCCCATAGTGCTTGGAACCATTTGATTTGAACCATTCTCACCAAAATTTGTAGAAACTGCAATTGAGTAATACCAATCTTAAATCATTCACAAGACAACATGTTTGAACTTTCATTAAGTCGTCGGCGTGCAGCACGATGTAAACAGCATCTCCCGTTCCGAATGATATGATAAAAGAAGAGAAAGCCTGAGTGCTCCATAATTATACACGAGCGACTAGCGAACTGCAGGCTAACCGCCTAGGACCTGATGTGTAGACAACGCTCTACCTTTCTAAGTATTGCTTGCGGATATCATAACCAAATTTGAGATTGTGCTAGCAAGTGCATGTATGGACAAGATTCTCTTTGCATTATTCAAGTGAATCTCAACTCACGGAGTAATACATTGTATTAAGGACGTTTCTAAGAGTCGGCTTTCAACGTGTTATCTCAAAAAAACCTGACTTTACTTCTGCTGATACTCTGCTGTCCTGATGAAATTGTGTAGTTCGGAAATAAATTAAAGCATATTTCACCAAAAAGGGCACCATTTTATGAATTTATGAAACGACCTGTAACTCTCGTTTCGCTAAAATGTTCTGTCAGTACTGCTCCCATAACGAATTAATATTTCGTTGTTTTAATCCGTCACACCACTTGAAACAGAATTTCCGGACTTCATGTATGGAAAATATTATCGAAAAATCTCGCCTACTTCAGTTACTAATGACAAGAGGTAACTATAATAATTTAATGTGAAATCTTTTATTACGGAACAAGAGACACTAAAGTGTGCGTACGCAATTACTTCGATCTAAATCAAATATTTTATACTGTGAAAAGCATTCAGTCGAAGAAAAAATTATCAGTACTTGAGCAAGACAACGCTCTTGCTTTCGTGTGTTATTGCTGTTGCTTATGCGTGTTGAGAGGATTTTCTCGATCTAGCAGGTCTCCCAGTTATAATGTCCCCATCACACAGGTTCATCAGAAACAAAAAATTTTTTGTGCCCTCATAACAGACGATACAGTTTTTCAGGTTCATTATCGACATTAGTTCAACGTTTGATTAACGGTATTAAACTTCCCCGTGTCACCTTTTCACTCAGACTAAACATTGACAACGAAAAGTAGTTGTATATACAGAATACGAATCAGCTACATCAGAGAATGGACAGCCTCTTCCAAATCGGCGAGTAGCAGCACACAAACGACACACAACTTTCGATAGATGCGTAATACGTTTTTTAGCTTGTTTAATAGAGAGTGATAGTCAGTTACTCATTCGACATCTCTATTTTTATCGGTATTCTCACGCACAGGTTTGAGATTATTTATTACTATCTGCTCCTGCTGCGTGTCAGCTGGTTTCATTCTCTCACAGCATTACGTTAGGACATTGCTTACTGTTAGATTCGTACTGTCCGCCGGTAACAGGTGAACTAAATACGACAGTAACGTTGTTTATCTTTTCTCAGACTAGAGACATAAATCCCTAAGCAAACTAGCTTATCCTTTGTGCCACTGCAGTAATAAAACACTCGCTAACTGTGCTTTCCGTTGTACCATCTGTTCGGACAGAAAGCTCATTAACGTCCCACTGCTACCCTCCAGCGTTTTGTGATCTAGTGTTTCCCCACAGCAGTTACTCCTGAGCGATGAATGAATTCCTCTTTCCGTGTTACTATGTGTTTGGCTAGGTGACCTGGTTTACTCCTTAAACCTTCCTACCTTTCTCATTTCTGTGTCATCTTTGGTTGTTTGTGTGAAATATCCAAAAGAAATAGTATAATAAAATGTGAAGAGCATAATATTTTTATTGTATTTCCTCAAAGCAGAGATATTTGAGATATCAATTTCTAAATCACATTAGAAACGGACTTCTTGAACTTACAATTCACAAGTGTGCATCATTCTTGTGCAAGGGGCCTTAAACTTTGTTTCCTTACAATATTTGCACAACTATCACAGATGGTTAACACTGGAGAAACACATTACTTTAGCCTATGTCTTGATGTTCACCACTCTGACAAACGTTACATTTCTTGCTTTTCCCGTTTACCAGCCAGTCACGTCTCTTTCTGCTCCCCTGTCTTCATGAGTTGCGTTTAATCACGTTACTATGTCTCTCCCTCTTGTACCCCGTCTCTCAAAGCCACTACTGCGAGCCCTCATACTTTAAATCTATCTTCCTATCAATGATCTCTATTGTTGTACTCTAGAACGAATGTGGATTGGGTTTACTTTTTTCTTCTTATCTAATATAGCTATTAATAAATGTTTTATTAAAAATGGTTCAAATGCCTCTGAGCACTATGGGACTTAACTGCTGAGGTCGTCAGTCCCTTAGAACTTAGAACTACTTAAACCTAACCAACCTAAAGACATCACATACATCCATGCCCGAGGCAGCATTCGATCCTGCGACCGTAGTGGTCGCGCGTTTCCAGACTGTAGCGCCTAGAACCGCTCGGCCACACCGGCTGGCAAACGTTTTATTATTCTGTATATTAGATGCAACTTATAACACGTTTATCGTACGAATATGATACAAAATTAGTAAAATGGTTTGTTATCAGTGCAGAGAAAACGCACCAGATGTCCAAAATATGCAATTTATTTATCACAACATACTTCGGGACGACATAACCCCAATATCAAGTTCTGTTGAACAAAGACACCACAAATCGTTATTTTGCATTATTACACATTATAACATACATGTAATAGAAATCTGTCTACATTCCCAATCAGTATTACTTACGTAATATGTCATTAAACACAGTCATCATAATAAGCAAATAACAAACACACATTGTCTAATGTATTCTATATGTCGTGGCATAACGTTCATAATTATCAGTGATGCTTAATACTTTCACTGAGCTCTGTTTGCTAACGAAACTCATCTGCTAATTAAACGAGTGAGGTGATGCAGTGCTTAGCACAATGGACTTACATTCAGGAGAACGACGGTTCAAACCCCGCGTCCGGCCATCTTTATTTAGGTTTTCGGTGATTTCCCTAAATCGCTATAGGCAAATGCCGGTATGGTTCGTTTGAAAGGCCAACTTCCTACCCCATCCTTCCCTAAACTCATGGGACCGAGAACCTCGCTGACTCAAGCAACCAACCATCTGCTAAGTGTATAACAAAGATTATGTTGTCTTTCTTCCTGTCAAAGGAAACTTCCCGTCATTTTCTTGGAGTAGATTTTGGGAAATCTCAATAAGACAGGAAAGATTAGCTGGTGTACGGTGACATATATACTGTAATTTTCTCCTTTCAGTACGATAATGGAATGGGACTGAAAACCTTTAATATTGGCATGGAGTACCCTCCTGCAAATTAGTTTGTGGAGTATACACGTAGATGTTTACAGTTCTTGTAGGCTACCGAAGACGGAGCATTATTCGGTACCGAAATTGCAGATACACATCTCAGCGACCTTAAACCCAATCTTCCTTCCTCCTTTTTACACAGTTCACGTAAGGTGAGGCGGAATGTAGTATCCAGAAGGCTCATGAATGTACGAAGAAAAGTTTTTCTACAAGCGTCATCACAATTGTAAGGTGAAAATTACGAGAAACTGGGTTGTTAACGAGCGAGAATGCGCAGTGGTTAGCACACAAGACTCGCATTCGGGAGGACGACGGTTCCAAACCCGCATCCAGCCAGCCTGATTTACATTTTCCGTGATTTCCCCAAATCGTTTCAGGCAAATGCTGGGATAGTTCCTTTGAAAGGGCACGACCGACTTCCAGTCCCACCCTCCCCTAATCCGATGGAACCGATGACCTCGCTATTTGGCCCCTCCTCCCAGATCAACCAACCAACCAACTGGGCTGGCAAGGCAAAAAGAGAAGTTCACTTTCGCCTGTTGCAGCGTTCAGAAGTTCTCACACGGGAACCTCCCCATCGCACCCCCTCAGATTTAGTTATAAGTTGGCGCAGTGGACAGGCCTTGAAAAACTGAACACAGATCAATCGAGAAAACAGGATGAAGTTGTGTGGAACTATGAAAAAAATAAGCAAAATATACAAACTGAGTAGTCGATGCGCAGCTGCGCAACACGAGGTCCTTGGTTCAAGTCTTCCCTTGAGTGAAAAGTTCAGGCACTCACACATAATCAACTTCACTCTCCAAAATTCCAGGACATGTTCAGATTTGCTTGGATATATGCAATTTCACGGTCTACACACGGAAAAAATTGAAAACGTTAAAAACATATGTTTTGACAGAGCACAGGAAAAATAGTGCCACAGTGAAACTGTTGCATTGATTTGTTGCAGTATATGTGTCAAACTCGTATGTTTTCATCACTTGTTTGGGAGTGATTATCACATCCACAAGAAAACCTAAATAGGGCAAGATAGAAGAATCTTTTTACCCATTCACCAAGTGTACAAGTTAGATGGGTCGACAACATATTCCTGTCGTGTGACGCACATGCCGTCACCAGTGTCGTGTAGAATATATCAGACGTGTTTTCCTGTGGAGGAATTGGTTGACCTATGACCCTGCGATCAAATGTTTTCGGTTCCCATTGGAGAGGCACGTCCTTTCGTCTCCTAATCACACGGTTTTGCGGTGCGGTCGCAAAACACAGACACTAAACTTATTAAAGTAAACAGAGACTTCAATGAATGAACGGACAGATCGTAACTTTGCGAAAATAAAGAAAGTAAAAACTTTTCAACCGTGTGAAGACTTGAACCAAGGACCTCTCGTTCTGCAGCTGCTCACGCTAACCACGGGACCACGGCGCTCGTGAGCTCAGGTTATCCTTGATGTTGCATATCGTGTGCATGGACTACTCAGTTTGTACATTTTGCTTATTTTTTTTTCACAGTTCCACACAACTTCTTCCTGTTTTCTCGGTTGATGTGTGTTCAGTTTTTCAAGGCCTATCCACTGTGCCAACTTATAACTAAATCTGACGGGGGTGCGATGGGGAGGTTCCATTGTGAGCAGCGCATTCCACGTGGCCGCGCCTTGTTTACATTTCACGAACGAGTATGATGCTTCGTCCTCTTCTCGCTCTCCCTAGTAGCCGCGCAGAGTGCCCGCGCGGTTTAGGCGTCATGTCACGGACTGCGCTGCCCCTCCCGCCGGAGGTTCGAGTCCTCCCCCTAGGCATGTGTGTGTGTGTGTGTTGTTCTTAGCATAAGTTAGCTTAAGTTAGTTTAAATAGTGTGTATGTCTAGGGAACGATTGCCTAAGCAGTTTGGTCCCTTATAAATTCACACACGTTTGAACGTCTTCCTAGTATTTCCCTACTTATATTGTCAGTTTTCTCGGAGAACCGCTTACAAGCAGTGTAGCGTACGCCGGACTGTGTGTATTTTCTTCGTCACACATTCACGGCGGTAGTGCTATATAGTTCACCGTAAAATGGTAGATCCTCCTGATACGCCTCAGGTCTTACAGTCGGCACTAGAAATCTGCCATCAACACGCACCGACAGAAGTTCCGTTGCTACCGATGTCCGACAACCACGGTGCGATCCAGCAGGGTGAATAACCACTCTTGGATTCACAGCTTCTCCAACATCAGCAACAACATCAGGAGCTACAACATCGACTCGCAAGGCAGCTTCTGTACCACCATCAACAACTACAGTTTCAGCAGCAGCAAGTGGCCCAACAGCAGCAATTTCAACTCTGGCAGCAAGAACAACAGCAGCTCCAGCAAACCCATCACCACCAACAACAGCTGCATTAGGTTAGTCAGCAGGTTAGCTATTCCAGAGATCCTTCCAGCTTCGCGCTTGAAGCCAATGCAGCTGCAAGTCAGCAGCAGTAAAGTGGTTGCTTTAGCAAATGGCTGTGAGTCGACTCACATCTACATCTACATCTACATACATACTCCGCAATCCACCGTACAGTGCGTGGCGGAGGGTACCACGTACCACAACTAGCATCTTCTCTCCCTGTTCCACTCCCAAACAGAACGAGGGAAAAATGACTGCCTATATGCCTCTGTACGAGACCTAATCTCTCTTATCTTATCTTTGTGGTATTTTCGCGAAATTTAAGTTGGCGGCAGTAAAATTGTACTGCAGTTAGCATCAAATACTGGTTCTCTAAATTTCCTCACTAGCGGTTCACTAAAAGAACGCCTCCTTTCTTCTAGAGACTCCCACCCGAGTTCCTGGAGCATTTCCGTAACACTCGCGTGATGATAAAAGCTACCAGTAACAAATCTAGCAGCCCGCCTCTGAATTGCTTCTATGTCCTCCATCAATCCGTCCTGATAGGGATCCCAAACGCTCGAGCAGTACTCAAGAATAGGTCGTATTACTGTTTTATAAGCGGTCTCCTTTGCAGATGAATCACATCTTCCCAAAATTCAACCAATGAACCGAAGACGACCATCCGCCTTCCCCACAACTGCCATTACATGCTTGTCCCACTTCATATCGCTCTGCAATGTTACGCATAAATATTTAATCGACGTGACTGTGTTAAGAGCTAGACTGCAAATGGAGTACTCAAACATTACACGATTCTTTTTCCTATTCACCTGCATTAATTTACATTTATCTATATTTAGAGTTAGCTGCCATTCTTTACACCAATCACAAATCCTGTCAAAGTCATGTTGTATCCTCCTACAGTAACTCAACGACGACACCTTCCCGTACACCACAGCATCATCAGCAAACAGCCGCACATTGCTATCCACCCTATCCAAAAGATCATTTATGTAGATAGAAAACAACAACGGACCTACCACACTTCCCTGTGGCACTCCAGATGATACCCTCACCTCTGATGAACACCCACCATCGAGGAAAATGTACTGGGTTCTCTTACTTAAGAAGTCTTCGAGCCACTCACATACTTGGGAACCAATCCCATATGCTCGTACCTTAGTTAGGTGTCCGCAGTGGGGCACCGAGTCATTTCTCCCAGACTGTGATATGTATGACTTACAGGATCCAGATCTCCAAAATAGGAATGGTACTGTGTAGACAAACACAGCACACCCTCACAGTCAACCGTTGACTTCCACTGCTGTGGTCGTACTGCCAAGTGTCAACCATCGATAGAGTCCATCAGATGAAGGCCCCTATACTGTCTTTGTGGAGATCTTAGATAAGAACGTTGGCAATCTCCATCCTATGTCGGTAGGCTATATATTATTTCCCTATAACTCTTATCTCAAGCATGAAATTGTTAAAACTACATCATCAGATAGAAACAGAATCAATACATATCTGAAAACGGCTTTGACTGCCAAATCTTTCATAGAAGTTCCTTATTTCAAATATCGTAAGTTTGACGTCTGTATTTCCAACTTCCTGCTCCATATATACGGCGTGATTCGTGATGTCGACATCAGCTTGACAGACAAGAAGATCGTTGACGCTATGGAGAGCATATATCCTGTCGCCTATTCTGGTTCTGGGGACGTGTTGTCCAGTGGAACCTTACGTCTCTCCAGTCCTTCAATGTAGAAATGGCTGGGGTTTTCATCATGGGACAAGCCACTGTAAAAGTAATACTCGTTGCAGATAGTGTGGCGGTCTCCAGGCAGTGGATTCATGTACGGTGCCGTTTCCGACATGTTTAAATTGTTCTGGTCCGCACCTAGTGACAGATCGTTTAGGCGCGGCCTTTCTCCGTGAACAAGAGCTCCAACGTGTAAATGCGTACGCCATGTCGGGTAGGGTAATTGGTAGCACGCAGCTCTCCTGCTCGGTTGCTTTTAGACAACTTTGTAGTCCCCAAAATTACCAGGATTTCCTGCCTCTACCTCCAAGGCATTACGCGCAACCGATGGTAGCTTTACGAGATCCCTCTACTCGACCAACGCCACTGCCGGTGTCACCCAGTTAGGCTATCTCTCTCAGGGTGCTGGGTATCGTCAACATGACTTCCAGTTGGCAGTGCTATCTCTGGCACGAGAGGTCCATTGAAATGCAGTGCTCCTAGGCCAGTCTGGCGACAGGGATTCTCAGACATTCATCACGAATATTCTGTCTCTCATCGTTTCACCCCTAGCCCCGCTGCAACCCAAACGTTATCTTCCTCAGTACAGTCAACAACAGCCGCCACTTTGGAATAACAACGAATATGTCAACGAAAAGATTATCTCGTTTATCACTCAACTCTTGGCAGATGCGAAGACACAGCCTTCGTCTTGTCCTTGGAGCCATGAAATCAATGCCCACCAACTCCCTGCCAGTGGAATCATCAGTCATTCCGTTGCCTGTAAGACGGCAGATGTCTGATATTTATCTCTTCATTCGATCTACGATTGTGCATCTCTTAAGGCCGTGGTTCGATTCTGGAGATCGACACAAGCACCTCATGGATGACGAATCAACAGAACTCCATTCTTAGTTCGCTGCTACGAGAAATGGCGCCACCTCTTTCCACTCGTTCTACAGGACTCAGAATTCCTCTGTTTTCTAATCTCGTTTAGTCTATTCTCACTCCAGCCCCAGTGGTATACCTGCCGTCCGATTTCCGAACGGAGACCACCACTACTCGCGACCTGGATCATTTTCTGAGCATGCAATGGCCGCAGTACGCTCATATATATACGGTTGGTTCTAAATCTAAGGCGGATGTGGGATACGCCTTCTTTAGCCCTTCTAGTGGCGCCTAACAAATGTTAGCACTTCCTCCTGTACCTTATATCTACACACCGGAGCTACTGGCCATCAAGGACTCTATTAGTTATGGTACCCGGACATTAAAGTTCGTTCTGATACTTATGGACTCTCAAAGTGTGCTGCAGGAAATGCAACATCACGCGTTTCACAAGGAGACCAACAGATACATTCTGGAGGTCTTGCCGGCCATTAGAGAAGCGCAGACCTTCATCATTGTTGTCCAATTACTCTGCATTAAAGGACGTCATTGCATTCTTCATAACGAGACTGTTGAGCGCCTTGCCTAGAGGAGTATTTTAGAAAGCCAGTTACGCCCAACGCCATTACCTTATACGGATAGCACAACGACGATACCAAAGGGTGCTTATCACATTTGGAACTGGAAATGGCATATCTCTCAGAACTCTAAAAGCGGCCACCTGGCGGCTATACAACCGGACGTCTTTTCTTGACCATGATTCGACTCTGTGCAGCTCCGTAGACGTTATGTGGTTTCTATTATTCACAGATGCTAGGACATGGGAGTTACCCCTCACATCTATAACGGTTGAAGATTATCACGTCAGGATACTGCGATAAGGACACAATGGCAATAGCAGTTCTTAACAACATCATGTTCCCATGCTCAGAATACAAGCATGCACAATCAGATTTGTACACGAAATTGGTTGCAAGAGGTTACCCCCTCCCCACCAGTGTTCCTGTTCTACTCTACCGTTTTGACAAGTATAAGTGTAACTTGCTCAAAGACTATCTGAAAGCCACCAGCAGTAGTAGGACAAAGTGGGTGTCAGCGCATTTGTTAGTGAGGGTTGCCTACACCAGAAGCAGGTATGCACTCAGCGACAGAAACATTCAGACTCTACCCTACACCTATAAGCTATATTTACTCTTACTCTTTACTCTTTTTGCTGGGAAATACACGTTCAGCTGACTAGATTGTGGTGTTGAACAGAGAGAAGTTTTAAAAGTATATTACCTACAATCATGCAGCATCTGTCGCTGTTTGACATCAGAGTTCACTACACACGACTACTAAAAATCGCCCTACAGCCCAGCTAATTGAGGCCAATACAAGCTATCATAGCTGATGGAAAAAATGCGTCACAGTTCTAATTATGCTTCGAAATTGTTGTGAAACAAGCAGCACTAATTTTGTATAGCTCATAATGCAGCACATGTGCTGGGGAAAATCGTCATCCTAACAGACTGCAGAGGGGGTGGTAGCTGAATGTGTGTTCTCCTCCATGTACAGTCACAAACTGCCGAAAATCGAGGCCCTCTCTACAACTACAGGATGGATGGTCCGAGGGAGGGAGCTGCTCTGTCGACAGCTTTGTGGCTTGTGATGGCCGCTGTCCACCTTGAAGCGATGGTCCTTTGCCAACACAAAAGCAGGTATAATTAACTAAACTGTAGGAGATAAAAGGGCAGCTTTCCCAAATGCATCTTGGTCGTCTAAAGTATAGTAACACAGCTGGTCTAATGGTTAGGGGGCGCAGGTGTGACTTCGAGCTGTCACAGACTAGACATGTCGCCAACTCCTACAATAGGCCTCTCGTTCTGGGATGGAAAACACTTTTGTTTAACGTCACGTAGGGTGCTCCACCTGGGATCAACTCGACTCCTATAAAAAAGCAACAACTAAAAAAAAACATCATCTTTTCTCACGAAAGTAGACAAAGACCATTTTCATTTAGTTTCATGAACAAAATCGGTATAGTTTTTTACGTTTGACTGAGAAATGTGGCGAATCTGCGAAGGCCTTTATGTAGCAACTATAAAAAATAGAGGAAACTGATATTTTCACTTGCGAATTACGATATCTGTGATATAACTGATTCAAAATCAGCTTTATAATTTAGAAACTCAACTAAGGTGTTTTTCATGTCTAGAGAACCAGAAAACGTGTCCTCCACCCGTCTTTCACCTGCTAGATGCACTCAACACACACCACAATCGATCTTCTCTCAACCAAATAGAGATGGGATATGTGCAGAAGCAGCCAATTGCACAATATACATAGGAGAGAATAACAGTGCAGCGCCAACACATGTCCATATTGAATCTTCTCAAATGTCCACGCGATCACGAAAGCTGTCCAACATATACTAAGTATTAGTCCTCTATTCGGCGGTCTAGAGGACTACATGGATAAGTCAACTACATTTCTACATTGCAACAGGCCTCTCCATTCGGGCTGCTGCTGCCGTTACTCGGAAATGTGAATCATTCCCGCCCAGGCCACCGCAGCCGCCACGCCAAGCATGCATAGACAGAATCATCCTACAGAATCTGTCACATATATATTTTATCGTTATACTTCCAATTAAATTTTAGGATTGCGGTTTCAGTTCAACGGAAATACACCCTACTGACGGCAGTGGCTCTGGAAAGAGAAATATCTGAACCATTCTTATGACGTGATATTCTCGTCCCTTTGCTATCACAGTATTCCACGTCAAATTCATACCTTCCTTACGACTGGACATAGTCATTTCCTTTTGCACATGTCAGAACACAAGCACATACTTTACAATTCTAGTGCTCAAGGCGAACCTATCACAAATGCACTACTGCTAAGTATAATAGTTCGACAATAACTGATTGCTGGCGATAGGAAACAATACTGACCGAAAATCAACGTTGGGTGGGCATGTCTCATACGTTTTCTTTTGAGAGGTACCACTGTGTCCTAGTAAGAGAGGTGTAATCATCTTACAAACAACCAGATGTTAAAAAACACAATCATCTATATTACCATCGCAAGCAATCTTGGTTTTACAGATGCATACAAGTATCTAAGTTGAAAGCTTTACAAGCTTTATAAATCAACGTATGGCATTACCTCTGAATGAAGTGGTGTTTTCCTGACAAATACCAAGACACTGAATGTAGACAGTGATCACCGGAGTGTGTAGTATCACACCAACAGTGCGGTTACACGTCGCCGAAGGTGCAACCTCGTAATAAAATTACTTAATTTTGAATGTGGTTCGACTAAGGGGCATGGTATGAAACGGGTATTTGAAACTCCAGACAGCGCTCTGTATACTTCTAACACCTCGAAAAAAATTTGAATTTGCTCTAGGTGCTAGCTACTGTGCTACATTTACAAGCAGGTTTAGAACCCGGAACGAGAGTTTATGTCATGATCGTGTGGATAGAATTGACATAAATAATCTATAGAATTGCGAAAAAATGATGGAAAATACGTATAAATTGAGGGAAAATGCGGTAAAATTGAGGCGTGTCTTCTGGTTGGCACAGAACAATTGTAGTACATGGGGATAAGTATATGACAGCAAGAGGAATCCGAGAAAACGTCGACATGGAAGTGAAGGGAGCCAGGAAACAGTTACTTTCTTTTCGGTCGAGGCAGCATTCTACTGTATATCTATTGAGGTAACAATCATACACTCGAGTTAACTACTGTATTTGACGCTTTTAAGGGAACCATCTGCCTCTAAACTTACATGCATCAGCGTTAAAGGATAACAGAGAGTGGACGGGGTAATAGATTGAGATGGAGCTGTAACAAGGAACAATTTAATGACAGACTGATGATGAAATCTAGAGAGGGAGGGAGATGTTGGCGAAGGTCAATTGACCATTTTTCCTGGTGTTCTGTCAGGATGCATCAGTTGTGTAACATAGCTTGCCTTCGAGTCGTATACAACTACGTGGTCTGCATTTGACTTAGAGCATTATCTACTTGCGATCGTAAACAGCAAACCTCTCCGTCATCAGAGGACTTCCATCTCATGTGTGAGGAGACGTGACCATTCTGTTTCAACACATTCTTCTAAACTAACGAAGATTTATGCGATGTAATTCATTCCCTCTGTCGCATCTTGGGCACATAATCGACACTTTAGTTTGATAAAGAAAATGATTCTAAGTTAGCGATAGGTGTTTGTGGGACACTGCAATCAGAATGTATACATCTGCTTGACTGATGTACTGTTTACAGAGTTTGTGGTGCCATGACGTGTAATTTGATATTGCACACGCCGCTGCTATGCGTTTATCTGTTTTCTTGTAAGAGGTACTCTCCGTTACTAACTATAGGACTGATGCGAGACTAGTATAATTTCTGAACCGTGATCAGATGTGAACAGTGGACGCTATACACCTCTGGAGAGCTGTATTGTGCACGTATCACACCTGGGCACTGTTTTAAGGAAGTAGTTTTTTCGTTTTATAGTTTGTTACCATAGTTTATAGTAGAGTAACCTGTAAGAAGGATGTATGTCAAGCGCTGGAGATTTGTTTCATACACTGGAATATTAAAAGCGCTGCATTCTACATGACTGATAGGTCGGAAACTGAAGCGATCTATCATTATAGCCTGTTTTAAGTGCTGAACTTTGTAGCCTTAGGAGTAAGTGTTATGTTCTCTCTTTCCAGTACTCTCCTGGTACTAATCCCAGACGCTAGAACAATACATTAAAATTTATAGCGTAGTTGATTTACATAAAACGCATCGAATTCCATCTGTCTGGAGCTCCACCATGCAAAAAAATCACCCGCTCCTGTTCTTCTTAACCGTCTGCTATTACATCACAACAATTTTAAATCTGTTATTATACACTGACATGGGTTCGTCTGGAGAAATTTTGTGCACTTGGATGGGCGAGGACTCGGCAAGCTCCACTCATTCACGAGGCGCAAAATGCAGTAGTATACTTCTGGTCAGCTGCAGATTAAATAGGTAACGGTGTTCCAGGGCAAGTTGGCCAAAGACAGTGCGAGGGGGGTCTTTCAGACTCTAAATTTATCCTAAGACTGCTAGAATGCTGTGTGACTCCCATCCGCATAGAGATAGATCGTAAATTAAGCACTATGCTCGAGATGTTATAAATATGTAGATCACTGTCTGGTATACTTTGATAATGTATGTGTTCGAGAATTAACAATGAATGGACGTACTGCACAGTCATCTATCTACCTTCGCAATGATAATCGCAAAGTAGAGAAGGGGCGGTTTAGCTAAGATACAGAAATTGGGAAACATTCTGTCGCATCATTGGTTGGTGCTGAAATTACTGTGAAATTGCTAAAACTGTTCGCACAATCAACTGTGACACTTATTATTACAGTACACCGCCAGTGTGTTTCCATCCCTTCCGTCCACTGGCACGCTGTTGGTTACCATATAATGATTGACTGACACCGCTTGTTTGAGTTGGAGAAAGTGTTTTGGTAGAGGGGCAACACCTTCTTGGGGTGGCTAACACCGAAACAGTGATCGCATACATGACTGCAATATGAGGAATCACTCGAAACAGAACGCTGAGCCATCGGGTATTCCTTCACTTTGACAGATCAGTTTAAATGTACAGTTCGTCAATCACCTTCGGACTTTAGTTTGGAAGCTCTGCACAACGCCATCAAACTCTTCCAGTTTCCTTTTGTTGTAACTGTCTTTTATTTAAAACCATCCATTGAGTGTGGTGCGCTATGGTAGCAGCAGTAACAACATGAGGTACTCCGGGCGACGTCTAGTTTCCTGTGAGAGGCATAATGTGTTAATGTCAGTTTAGAACTCGAAGTGTTGGCGGAAAAACAAAATGTATGGCAGTGTACAAAGCGTGTTACAGCAGAAAAAAACAATGTTTCAAACAATGACACGGGGTAACATGGAGTGTCTCTTGCGACTTATAATATTGTCTGTGGGATATGATCATCCTCCTATAATACAGGTGATGCAACTTTAAACTGGTCTGTGCCGTGGATCAATACCTGCATATTTAATAGCATTGACACATGTGATCGATACTAGCATGCATGTGGTATTTGTTTTCCATATGTGGGAAGCGAGAGATGTTGTAAATATCTTATCGAGTTCTCTATCGGATGAAGTTAGTGCAGCTTTTATAGTTCGTAATTTTCCTCTGTTGGATGGTACAGGATAACGAAGATGAAGGGTGATAGAAGTGAATGGACCCTAAGGGACGCGGATTCTGTAGTGCCCGTATGTAGTTTGGGTATGCACCAAATTGCAGTAACAAATTCCTTATCCTTCTTCCAGTTCCTGTTTCCACCGAATAGTCAAAACACAGTCCTTTCGCAGTAACTAAGCTTAGCCTGTTTCTACATGGGTTGCAGAAGATGGTATATATAGCTTTCTCCGACGTTTGCTCATTTCTGACTTACATTGGAACGATTACATGCGCAAAGTTGCAGGGATCGTAGCTCAGAGTCCGAGGGGCAATTGCAAGATGCATAGGGACTACCTAACACCATGTTGTAATTTTACTGTAGCAGATAGTTTCGAGAAAGGTGACTCGCTTTGAGATGTGAGGGTGCCAGTAATATGATTAACTAGTGGATGTAATCATTAAAGGAGTTTTCCATAGGATCCAACTCAGGTATGTGGTTGCACGGATAGACTTGATTCATCTGAAAGGCTAGGGTAAATTTCTTACAACAATCAGCACATCATCTACTACTGTTTGTTGTCCTTCTCAATCAACCATCGCCTAAAACGCTGTCGATATATCACCGAACCTCTGATGTGGCATCAAGACAGGTTGCATTGCAAATACTGGAGAAATATCTAGTGGCGGTGGAATGAGGGAGTTGCAAATACCGGTTTCTCACAACACTCCTTAGCGGAATCACTTTAAAAATTCGGTTATTTTATTACGAGGTTGTACCGTCGGCGACGTGTAACCGCACTGTTGGTATGATGCTATACACTCTGGCGATCACCGTCTATATTCAGTGTCATGGTATTTGTCTGGAAAAATGCCACTTCATTCAGAGGTAATGCCATACGAAGATTTATAAAACGAGTATATGTTTTAACATGGATATTTGTCTACATCTCTAGAACCAAGATCACTTGTGATGGTAACATGGTTGTGTTTTTTAACATCTCGCTGTGTGTAAGAGATTATGCCTCCCTTTCTATGACACAGTGGTATCATTTGCAAGAAAACTTATGAGACATGTCCATCCATCGTTGATTATCAGTCAGTATTATTTCGTATCGCCAGCAATCAACTGAAGTATTATACATAGTAGTAGGGGATGTGTAAGACGTTCGCCTTGAGAATTAGGCTTATAAAGTATGTGTTTGTGTTCCGATATGTGCAAAGGATATGACTGTGACCAGTTGTAAGGAAGGTATGGATTTGACGTGGAAAACTGTGATAACAAAGGGAACAGTCCATCAGGTCATATAAATGGAACAGATATTTCTATTTTCAGAGCCACAGCCTTCACCAGGGTGTATTTCTGATACTTCGCTCATTGTCGAATGTCATTCAACTGAAACTGCAGTCCTAATATTTAATTGTGAGTATAGTGATCAAATATATATGTGACCGATTTCGTAGGATGATTCTGCCTATGCGTGCTTGGTGCGGCGGCTGCGGTGGCCTGAGGTGGGAATGATTCACGTTTCCCATTTCCCAGTAATGGCACGAGCTGTCTGAATGGAGAGGCCTGTTACAATGTAGGAATGTAGTTGACTTACCCATGTCTTCCTCTATACGGCCGAATAGCTGACTAATAGTATGTATTGGACAGCTTTCGTGATTGCATGAAAATCTGAGAAGATTCAACATGGACACACAACATGGAAACATAACTAGCTCTTCATTCACATGAATTGTTGAGTGCTAAGACAAGGGATTTCAGATCGACTCCGTATTTCTGGATTTCCGTAAGGCTTTTGACACTGTACCACACAAGCGGCTCGTTGTGAAATTGCGTGATTGTGGAATATCGTCTCAGTTATGTGACTGGATTTGTGATTTCCTGCCAGAGAGGTCACAGTTTGTAGTAACTGACGGAAAGTCATCGAGTAAAACAGAAGTGATTTCTGGCGTTACCCAAGGTAGTTTTATAGGCCCATTGCTTTTCCTTATCTATATAAACGACTTTGGATACAATCTGTGCAGCAGTCTTCGGTTGTTTGCAGATAACGCTGTCGGTTATCGACTAATGAAGTCATCAGAAGATCAAAACAAACTGCAAAACGATTTAGAAAAGATATCTGAATGGTTCGAAAAGTGGCAGTTGACCCTAAATAACGAAAAGTGTGAGGTCATCCACATGAGTGCTAAATGGAACTCGTTAAACTTCGATTACACCAAATACCTTTGCATTACAATGACGAATAACTTAAATAGGAAGGAACACATAGAAAATGTGGGGAAGGCTAACCAAAGATTGCGTTTTATTTGCAGGACACTTAGAAAATGTAACAAACCTACACTACGCTTTTCCATCCACTTTTAGAATACTGCTGCACGGTGTGAGATCCTTACTAGATAGGACTGATAGAGTACATCGAAAAAGTTCAAAGAAAAGCAACACGTTTTGTATTATAGCGAAATATGGGAGAGTGTGTCACAGAAATTATACAGGATTTGGGCAGGAAATCAAAAGAAAAGTTTTTTCGTTGCGACGGAATCTTCTCACGAAATTCCAATCATCAACTTTCTGCTCCGAATGCGAAAATATTTGGTTGACACCGACCTATATAGGGAGGAACGATCACCACAATAAAATAAGGGATATCAGAGCTTGTCCTATACAAGTTTGGAATAATAGAGAATTGTGAAGGTGGTTCGATGAACCCTCTGCCAGGCACTTGAATGTGATTTGCCAAGTATCTATGTAGATGTAGACATATGTTCCCGTCTTTATTTGGTTCAGAGCATCTAGCAGGTGAAAGACGGGTGGAGGACGCAATAGACGACAGAGGGATAGAGAAGCAATTAAAATCGCTGAAAAAAGAAAAGGCCGCTGGACCTGATGGGATACCAGCTCGATTTTACACAGAGTACGCGAAGGAACTTGCCCCCTTCTTGCAGCGGTGTACCGTAGGTCTCTAGAAGAGCGTAGCGTTCCAAAGAATTGGAAAAGGGCACAGGTCATCCCCGTTTTCAAGAAGGGACGTCGAACAGATGTGCACAACTATAGACCTAAATCTCTAACGTCGATCAGTTGTAGAATTTTGGAACACGTATTATGTTCGAGTATAATGACTTTCCTGGAGACTAGAAATCTACTCTGTAGGAATCAGAATGGGTTTCGAAAAAGACGGTCGTGTGAAATCCAGCTCGCGCTATTCGTCCACGAGACTCAGAGGGCCATAGACACGGGTTCCTAGGTAGATGCCGTGTTTCTTGACTTCCGCAAGGCGTTCGATACAGTTCCCCACAGTCGTTTAATGAACAAAGTAAGAGCATATGGACTATCAGACCAATTGTGTGATTGTATTGAAGAGTTCCTAGATAACAGAACGCAACATGTCATACTCAATGGAGAGAAGTCTTCCGAAGTAAGAGTGATGTCAGGTGTGTCGCATGGGAGTCTCATAGGACCGTTGCTATTCACAATATACATAAATGACCTTGTGGATGACATCTGAAGTTCACTGAGGCTTTTTGCAGATGATGCTGTGGTGTATCTAGAGGTTGTAACAATGGAAAATTGTACTGAAATGCAGGAGGATCTGCAGCGAATTGACACATAGTGCAGGGAGTGGCAATTGAATCTCTATGTAGACAAGTGTAATGTGCTGCGAATACATAGAAAGATAGATCCCTTATCATTTAGCTACAAAAGTAACAGGTCAGCAGCTGGAAGCAATTAATTCCATAAATTATCTGGGAGTACGGATTAGGAGTGATTTAAAATGGAATGATCATATAAAGTTGATCGTCGGTAAAGCAGATGACAGACTGAATTCATTGGAAGAATCCTAAGGAAATGCAATCCGAAAACAAAGGAAGTAGGTTACAGTACGCTTGTTCGCCCACTGCTTGAATACTGCTCAGCTGTGTGGGATCCGCACCAGATAGGGTTGATAGAAGAGATAGAGAAGATCCAACGGAGAGCAGCGCGCTTCGTTACAGGATCATTTAGTAATCGCGAAAGCGTTACAGAGATGATAGATAAACTCCAGTGGAAGACTCTGCAGGAGAGACGCTCAGTAGCTCGGTACGGGCTTTTGTTGAACTTTCGAGAACGTACCTTCACCGAAGAGTCAAGCAGTATATTGCTCCCTCCTACGTATATCTCGCGAAGAGACCATGAGGATAAAATCAGAGAGATTGGAGCCCACACAGAAGCATACCGACAATCCTTCTTTCCACGAACAATACGAGACTGGAATAGAAGGGAGAACCGATAGAGGTACTCAGGGTACCCTCCGTCACACACCGTCAGGTGGCTTGCGGAGTATGGATGTAGATGTAGAATTGCTAGTTCTCTATATATGAGAAACACCTTAGGTGACTTTGTAAATTATAAGGATGATCTGGAATATGTTATAGCTCCGACATCAGTATTCGTGAGTGAAAATATCAGTTTCCTCTATTTTTTCCACGTAAACGTCTTCGCAGTCAGGATAAGTTTCTCAGTTGAACGTAAAAAATTATAGCGACTTTGCTCATAAAACCAAATGAAAATCGGCTTTTTCTATTTTGGTGGAAAGAGGACATTTCTTTACGAGTGTTTTTTCCCTTTTTAAATTGTTGATTTATTATAGGAGTGGAGTTGAAGTTAAATAATCCAGCGTGAATGGCGGGGGAGTTCTGTATGAGACTGTGGCTCTCGCTCGTTCACAGGTGGAGCGTCCTACGTGACGTTAAACAAGAGTGTTTTTCCATCCAAGAACGAGAGATCTATCGGGGGCATTGAGGGCCTGTCTAGTCTGTGACAGCTCGTCACCACATGCGCCCACTAACTCTTCGGGGCCGCTGTGTCACTATACTTTAGACGCCCAACATACAGTTGGGAAAGCTGCCCTTTTATCTCCTATAGTGTACTTAACTATACCTGCTTTTGTGTTGGCGAAGGACCATCGCTTCAAGATGGACAGTGGCCATTATAAGCCACGAGGCTGTCGGCAGAGCAGCTCCCTCCCTCGGCCTATCCACCCTGTAGCTGTAGACAGAGCCTCGATTTTCGGCAGTTTGTGATTGTACATGGAGGAGAACACACGTTCAACTACCATCTTCTTCTGCAGTCTTTTAGGATGACGATTTTCCCCTGTACATGTGCTGTATTAAGACCCGTTCAATACGAGTGCTGGTTTTTTCACGACAATTTCGAAGTGTAACTAGAACTGTGACGCACTTTTTTCATCAGCTGTGATAGCGTGTATAGGCATCAGTTAGCTGGGCTGTAGGGTGTTTTTAGCAGGAGTCTATAGCGAACTCTGATGTCAAACAGCGATAGATGGTGCATGCTTGCAGGTAATATGCGTTTTAAACTCATCTCTGTCCAACACCACCATCTAGTCAGCTGAAAGTATTTCCCACCAACAATAATGAAGGTAGTACCTTAAACGCCAACCTTTTTCCCCCTAGCTTGTAGGTATAGAGTAGAGTTTGTCTCTGTTGCTGGTTTCGAGTGGTATTGCGAGTTTTTTTTTCCAGCAGGATAACACCAGTTGTATGGCTCGTTAGTTTATGAGCTGTATTGCCATTTTAACCCATCCTTGTGCAGCGCTATCGATATAGTTGCATAATTAGGAACGACATTTGTGACTGATTCCTTAAATGGTTCAAATGGCTCTGAACACTATGGGACTTAACTTCTGAGGTCATCAGTCCACTAGAACTCAGAACTACTTAAACCTAACTAACCTAAGGACATCACACACATCCATGCCCGAGGCAGGATTCGAACCTACGACCGTAGCGGTCGCGCGGTTCAAGACTATAGCGCCTAGAACCGCTCGACCACCCTGGCCGGCGATTGATTACTTAATTAGGATCGATATTTGCGTCAGTTTCCCGACAAAGTAAATAAAGTACATTAACCTACCCCTCCTCTCTCGCATCTGAACAGTTTCCATGTGTTAGGGAGTGCACTTAGGGTTTCCTTACGGTAGAATCAGGGTTCGAGTCGCTGATACAATGCGTTTGTTATGTCCACTAAGTGTTCGTGCACTGAATTATTTTCGGGTGTTTAAACGTTGCGAGCGCGTTTGTATAGTATTACACATGCATTATTCCGGTGATCTATGAGTAGTCTGCATGGCTGTATACTGCATTATTGTGTGTAATTTACGCGTTTCTGCACATCAATATACTACATTATCTATGAGTAGTTTCCAGGTCTGTAAACTGTATATTGTGACCCAGGCACATCAGGTTGAGTGTTTTGTATCAGTGTAATAAATAAACTATATGAAGTTCGTCCCGAAATAAATTGTCCCAAAAGTAAATAAAGTACACACCTTCCTCTCTCCAGCAGTTCAGAACAGGCTGACTCCTTTTCCTGCCAATTCCCAGGTGGGTTGGGCACATCAGCAAAACCCTGGAACAAAGAAATTCCCGGCAAAATTCGAAATTCCCACCAATAGGGTATGCTGGGGCACACGTGCAACTGGGAAAACATGCGACGTGATCATGATGCTATGCTACTATTGACTAAACTGCAAAATCACGTGACCTGTCGCGGAAAACTCGCGTACTAGCTCAATCCTTTGGTCTGCTGGATTGAAGGCAGTTATCTCTGGTTGGGTGGGAGGTTATATGTAGATTTTAGAAATGACAGACAGCTCCCACAGTGACAGATGTTTCCATGCATATGTAATGCATCTTTAATGAAAAGCATTGCTTTGCAGGACTGTATTCTTGCTCTTCACAAGTTCAAGCAGTAATGTTCACTTCCTTCTTCATGCAGTGAGCTGTGGATGCACTCCTCGGCTGAATGAGTGCATGTAATACAGCTATTAAGGTTCCCACTGTCTGGCACCAATATCTTGCTAGTTGAACACATGCTCTTCCACACCAACAGCTCAACAAGCAATGATAACTCAGACTCTTGTGGTGGTAACACCACACTAAGTCAATACTGCTGTAGGTAGATAACAAAATTAAACAAATTTCAACAAATTTAAATAAATTCATACAAATGTAAACAAATTCATACAAATTTAACCAGATATAAAGAAATTATATTCGAACTGAATAACATCATGAGCAGTCTCTAGATTGGGCAACACTGTGCTAACTCCCGTCAGGTACAAGAGTAAGCTTTTAGAGCAAAATTCCACTTCAAAATTCGAAATTCCCCCCATTTTCCAAGAGGATGACGCACCATCATGTGAATAGTCGGAAAGGGTGGGATAGAGGACTGCTGGGTGACCTCTACAAGCACATAATTCAATTTCCCTCCAGAATTAAATCTTCCTGCCAGGTAGGCATGGCAGGCAGCATGGCACTTTCCTGCCAAAAGCATCCATCTTGGATAACAGTACTCACATCACCAGCTGACTTCACGACTGCCATCTGGGATGACATCATGCACTGTTGCCAAATCTACAGGGTGCCATCATTGGAGTGGGAGGGGTGGTGGGACAATAGGTTAAGTGCCTGTCAATCAAAACGAAGGATCCTTTTAGCAGAACAATAGTCAATCCAACTGATAAGAGTGAGAGGGGCTATTCCAATAACTCAGACTTGATAGTGTACCTGTAGCAACGAGGGGAGGGGGGGGGGTTGGAGGTTACCTTAGTGTGGAGGGGGGTGCGAGGGGGTGGGATTACCATAGATGAAGTGCCTGTCATTCAAAAAGAAGGTTCCTTTTAGAAGAACAATGGGTTAAGTACCTGTCAATCGAAGGAGAAGAGTAGGTGTGCCCCCGAGTGCATACCTGACCCTGATGTCGGCAACCCACACTAACAATATATACTGACGCCTGATTAGTCTTTCTACTACCAGCAACTAAATTAAATTTAAGGGTTGCCGATATCTTCATTTTCACATCGCATCAGCCCTGTTTGCAATCAGGTGAGACCACCATTTGTACATTAAATTTTCATTGTTGCTCTCTTGGACATTTTATGTCACTGTTCTGATGCCACTATTGTACATACCGTTGGTTGTACTTCGTTCGTTATTTTGGATTTCTCTTTTACTGTAAGAACGTTTGTATGTGTGCTACATTTCTCATACTGTTATTTAATGTTATTTGCAATTTTGTTCTTTAGCTATTGTTGTAGTTATTGTATGATTACGGTGTTTGTCCTTGGATGTTTTGTCTTTTACTGTAAGAGCATATGCATATTTGTCATAATGTGGCTGTATAGTGCTGTTTGTAATTCTCCTCCAATGTCATTGACATCACTGCCGTCAGCTGTCTGGTGTTTGTCTAATTGTGGCTTTACTTTATTTTAGGAGTGTTTTTGTATGCTAACCTCGTAATTTTCTGCAGTTTCGCTTTTCTGCCATTATATTTCCGTGGGAATTTATAAGCGTTGTTGGCTATATGGTACTTGTAACCCAACGCCAAAACAAAGAAATTAAAAAGAAGTTTCAAAGAGCTGCCCAAGGTTTACAACAAATAATTTTTGCTCAGTGCAGTTGAAGGAGGTGGTGTCTGATAGAGTGGTGGACAACATTTGCCCGTAAGCAACGCCCAGCATAAGCGTGAAATGCAGAGCTTGCAGTAGCAGTGTTATCTCCATCATAAAAAATGTCTCCCCCCCATGAACCATGGACCTTGCCGTTGGTGGGGAAGCTTGCGTGCCTCAGCGATACAGATGGCCGTACCGTAGGTACAACCACAACGGAGGGGTATCTGTCGAGAGGCCAGACAAACGTGTGGTTCCTGAAGAGGGGCAGCAGCCTTTTCAGTAGTTGCAGGGGCAACAGTCTGGATGATTGACTGATCTGGCCTTGCAACATTAACCAAAACGGCCTTGCTGTGCTGGTACTGCGAACGGCTGAAAGCAAGGGGAAACTACAGCCGTAATTTTTCCCGAGGACATGCAGCTTTACTGTATGATTAAATTATGATGGCATCCTCTTGGGTAAAATATTCCGGAGGTAAAATAGTCCCCCATTCGGATCTCCGGGTGGGGACTACTCAGGAGGATGTCGTTATCAGGAGAAAGAAAACTGGCGTTCTACGGATCGGAGCGTGGAATGTCAGATCCCTTAATCGGGCAGGTAGGTTAGAAAATTTAAAAAGGGAAATGGATAGGTTAAAGTTAGATATAGTGGGAATTAGTGAAGTTCGGTGGCAGG